>NC_057806.1:412520470-412528512 GCF_018294505.1 Triticum aestivum
GGTGACGGCGTATATAAAGGGGCGGGGGCGGCGACTTGGAGGAGGGGGCAAGGCGCGGCGGAGGCGGAGTCCAACTCGGACTCCGATCCGAATGGCGGCGGCGGCGGCGGCGCGCGCAGGAGGCGGCTGCGGCGGCGGCCTGGCGCGGCTGGGCCTTAGGCCCAGTCGGCGCGGAACCTCTTTTTTTTTAAACTTCGCCGACCGAAATAAAATCCTAGAAAAAAATAAATAAAAACTTAAAAATGCCAAAACAATTTTTCACCGTCTAAATAAACTATTTAGAACAAGATGAACATTTTCTTGGCCCTAAAATGCAATTTTGAAATACATGCAATTTTTCTAATGCAAATAAAATCCGAATAAAATCCAATAAAAATCAATTTAATGATTTTAATATTTTTCCTCCAATATTTCATTTATTTTAGAGAAGTCATATTATCTCCTCTCTTTAATTTTTTAATGTGAACTATTTTTCGGAGAGAAATAATTAAAATCAAATCCTCATTTCATTATTTGATAAAAGAATCAAATATGAAGACCGGGAAATCCCCAACTCTCTCCGAGGGTCCTTGGGCTGCTTAGGATTTCGAGGATTACGAAACGGAAAAGCAATAAAACATGATATGCATGGATGATCTATGTATAACATTCCAAATTGAAAATTTGGTATGTTACAAACCTACCCCCCTTAAGATGAATCTCACCCTCGAGATTCGGGTTGGCTAGAAAATAGGTATGGGTGGTCCTTGCGGAGATCATCCTCTCGTTCCCAGGTAGCTTCATCCTCGGTATGGTGGCTCCACTGAACTTTACAAAACTTGATAACCTTACTGCGGGTGACTCTGCTGGCAAACTCAAGAATCTTAACTGGCTTCTCCTCGTAAGTCAAATCACTGTCCAACCGAATCGCCTCCAAGGGTACTGTATCTCTTAATGGTATTTCCGCCATCTCAGCATGACACTTCTTCAGCTGTGAAACATGGAACACATCGTGGACTCCTGACAATCCCTCAGGTAACTCCAACTTGTAGGCGACCTCTCCCATCCGTTCCAAAATGCGATACGGTCCTACAAATCTCGGGGCTAACTTTCCTTTAACTCTAAAACGTTTCACTCCTCGCAAGGGCGATACTCGCAGATATGCTCTATCTCCAATTTCGTAGGTTACCTCCTTGCGTTTTGAGTCTACGTAACTCTTCTGCCTGGACTGAGAAATCTTCAGTCGGTCTCGGATCAGTTTTACCTTCTCCTCAGATTCTTTAATCAAGTCTGGTCCAAACAACTATCGGTCTCCTACCTCATCCCACATCAACGATGTTCTGCACCTGCGTCCATACAGGGCTTCAAACGGTGCCATCTTCAAACTGGCTTCGTAGCTATTGTTGTATGAGAACTCTGCATACGACAAATTGTCATCCAAACAAGATCCATAATCCAGCGCACAGGCTCTCAACATGTCCAAAATTTGATTGACTCTCTCAGTCTGTCCATCTGTCTGCAGGTGAAACAATGTACTAAACTCCAATCTCATTCCCAAAGTCTGGTGTAACTGATGCCAAAACTTTGAAGTAAACTGTGTTCCTCGATCTGATACGATGGTCCTCGGAACTCCATGCAGACATACAATCCTGGACATATAGATCTTGGCCAACTTTGCACTTGTATAGGTGGTTTTCACTGGGATGAAGTGAGCTACTTTGGTCAAACGATCAACCACTACCCATATGGAATCATATCCTTCTTTAGTCCTGGGTAATCCGGTGATAAAGTCCATGCCAAGTTTATTCCGCTTCCATTCGGGTATCGGCATAGGCTGTAACAGTCCTGCTGGCTTCTGATGTTCTGCCTTAACTCTGTGACATACATCACATACGGCTACATACTCGGCAATATCCTTCTTCATACCAGTCCACCAGAAATGTTCCTTCAAATCCAAATACATCTTGGTGTTTCCGGCATGTATCGAGTATGGTGAGTCATGGGCCTCTTGAAGTATTAACTTCCTGATCTCCTGGTTGTTGGGCACATAAACTCAGTCCTCAAACCATAGGGTATCGTGCTCATCCTCACGAAAACCTTTGGCCTTTCCTTTGCCCATATTCTCCTTTATCTCGGCAATCTCTTTATCATCTTTCTGAGCTTCCCGAATCTTGTCCGGCAATGTCGACTAAACCTCCATTGTGGCAATGAACCTTCTAGGTACAATCTCTAACCGAAGTTCCATGATGTCCTTTGCTAATTCCTTCGGCAGTCCTTTACTTTCAAGGGTATTAGCATAACTCTTCCGACTCAATGCGTCTGCTACGACATTGGCCTTACCTGGATGATAGTGTAGCTTCATGTCATAATCCTTTATAAGCTCCAACCATCTCCTCTACCTAAGGTTCAGCTCCTTCTGGGTGAAGATGCACTTCAAATTCTTGTGATCCGTGTACACATCACAACGGTTTCCAATAAGGTAATGTCTCCAAGTCTTCAATGCATGCACTACGGCTGCTAGCTCCAAATCATGCGTGGCATAATTCAACTCATGAGGTTTTAGTTGTCGTGAGGCATACGAAACAACTCTTCCGTCCTGCATAAGCACACATCCAAGTCCTAAGCGAGAGGCGTCGCAATACACTTGGAACTCCTTATGTATATCTGGCAGTACTAGCACTGGGGCTGTAGTCAAATGTTTCTTCAACTCCTGGAAACTTGCTTCACAATCTTCAGTCCATTTAAACTTGGTATCCTTCTTCAACAGTTCAGTCATTGGTTATGCAATCTTGGAAAAAATCTCAATGAATCTCCGGTAGTATCCTGCGAGTCCAAGAAAACTGCGGATCTCGCTAACTGAGGTGGGTGCCAACCATTCAGTGAAATACTGAACCTTGCTGGGGTCTACTGCTATACCTTCTCCTGATATAACATGTCCAAGGAATCCGACTTCCTTCAGCCAAAACTCGCATTTGCTAAACTTAGCATACAACTGGTGTTCCCTGAGCTTCTCGAGAACTAAACGCAAATGCTCTTTCTGCTCCTCCTTGTTCTTCGAGTATACCATGATATCATCAATAAACACCACAACAAACTTGTCCAAATACTCCATGAACACCTTTTTCATCATGCTCATGAAATAGGCAAGGGCGTTAGTCAGTCCAAACGACATGACCGTGTACTCGTATAATCCATACCGCGTTGTGAACACCGTCTTTGGTATGTCCTTATCTCGTATCTTCAACTGATGATACCCCGATCGCAAATCGATCTTCGAAAACACTTTAGCTCCTTGCAACTAATCAAACAGATCGTTGATCATCGGTAGTGGGTACTTGTTCTTAATCGTCACTTCATTCACTGCTCGATAATCAACAACCATCCTCAGGGATTTATCCTTCTTCTCAACCAAAAGTACTTGGGCTCCCCAAGGTGATGAACTTCTTCGGATATATCCTTTCTCCAATAACTCCTTGATCTGTTTCTTAATTTCTTCTAGATCATTTGCGGGCATCTGATAGGGTCTCTTGGATATTGGTCCTGTTCCTGGTAACAACTCTATCAAAAACTCAATATCTCTGTCCGGTGGCATGCCTGGTAACTCCTCTGGGAAAACATCCGGGTAATCCTTCACTACAGGCATTTCCTCCTAAACAACTCCTGTAAGGGCATTCACTTGACTCCTCCTAGGCACATGCCTAGATACATACTTAATCCTTCTTCCTTCTGGGGTGGTGAGATAAATCGACTTACTAGCACAGTCAATGCTTCCTCCAAACTTTGACATCCAGTCCATACCCAATATCACATCCAATCCTTGTGACTCCAAGATAATTAGGTCGGACTGAAAAACATGTGTACCAATGGTTAAGGGTATCTGGTCACACCATCGGCTAGCCATATACTCTGTTCTGGGTGAATTCACTAAAAGAGGGGTCCTAAGGGTTTGGGTTGGTAGTTTAAACTTATCCACGAATCCCCTTGATATGTATGAATGCGATGCACCAGTATCAAAAAGAACAAGAGCGGTAAATGACTTAACCAAAAACTTACCTATTACTGCGTCTGGCTGCTCTTCAACCTCCTCCACGTTAACGTGGTTCACTTGTCCTTTGTTGAATGGATTGGGCTTCTTCCCAGTGCTTCCATTTCCGTTTCCATTCCTTCCTTCGGGGCAATCATTGGCATAGTGCCCTATCTTCCCGCACTTAAAATAGGTAACCTGACTTAAGTCTCTTTTGGCGGGAGTGGACGGGTTGGAGCAGTTCTGATTGTTGTTAGCGCCGTTCCCATTCCCATTCTTAGCACCATTGTGGTTATGTGATCCTCCTCCAGTGTGGTTGTGACCTCCATGGTTGTGAACAAGTCCTCCCGTGTTCGGGGTTAGGCGAGGCTTCTGCTGAGCTTCTGAGTTATACTTCCCTTGTCCATACTTTCTCTTGCGGCTCTCAATCTGCTGCTGTTTCCCTTCAATCATAAGAGCCTTATCTACCAACTCCTGGTAGTTGTTGAACGTTGCTACCATCAACTGCATGCTCATCTCATCATTCAGCCCTTCCATAAACTTCTCCTGCTTCGCGGCATCTGTGGCCACATCATCAAGGGCGTAGTGAGATAACTTGCTAAACTCATCCATGTACTGAGCCACAGTACAGTTCCCCTGGCGTAAGTTGTGAAACTCCCGCTTCTTCGTTTGCATAGCTCCAGTGGAGACATGGGCTGTGCGGAAAGCTTGCTGAAACTGGTCCCAAGTGACATTGGCTATAGGAAAAGTGGCGGTGTAATTATCCCACCATGAGGTTGCTGGTCCATCCAATTGATGTGCGGCAAAGCGCACCTTATCAGCATCTGTGCAACCTGCGGTGTTCAACTCCCTTCCAATTCGGCGTAGCCAATCATCAGCAACTATAGGCTCGGTGCTACTGGAAAACACCGGCGGCTGTAACCTTAGGAAACGGGCTAGGTTGTCCACTGGCGGTGGGTTGTTGTTGTTGTTGCCCTGGTTCTGAACTAGCAATTGCATCAAGGCATTCTGCTGCTGGATCAACTGGGTGAGCTCCGGCGGGAAGGCAAAATCGGTGTCACATTTCGGAGGCATCTAAGGGGTTTAGATGGGAGAGATTTAGAATAGAAGAGGTCTAATGAGAAAACACTACCCATATGCACATGAGACAAACACAATCATTTCACTCAATCAATCAAGCAAGGGCATATAAACGGTCTAGAACTATCGCAAAAGTGCTCACTACTACTATATACATGGGGGAAATACTACTAATATATGGTAGTCATCTAGAAATTTTGATCGGTGGAAGACTCCATGATGTCTGCTCCAGCTTTGTCTTCAAAGTCATCATCACTAGGGTCGGAGTCGGTGTCGTCGATGATGATGTAGTCCTCGGGGCGTATTTCCTTGGGTTCTTCTTCTTCTTCTATTGGTGCTGGTCCTCCCATGAATACTCCGATCTTCTTGACTAAGTCGTCATTCTTCTCCAGTAGGGTCTTGATTTCCTCCTCATATCCATCGCGGGTAAACTTGAGTTCTTCCTCTAGCTCGATGATCCTAGTCTTTGCCTTCTTCAAGTCCATCATGTCCGCACACATCTAGTTCTCCTGATGTCGAATGTGCTGGTTTAACTCCTGGATGAAAGCTGCAATGGATCTATCCTTCTTAGTGCTGATTACTTCCCATTGCTCGTCTCGGCGCCCACATATTTGGTAAATAGTGTCCTTAAGCTCCCTGTTGTAAACTTCTCCAATGCGTCCCATGGTGATGTGAGCTGCCATACTCTTTCCTAAACTCCAGGTTGGTGCGTCGAAGGAAAATTCTATGGGTTTAGAAGTTGGTGAGAATTTCCTTCCTGGAACTTGTACTTGAATCATCCAGCGCTCCTCTTCAGGTAAAGTGGCGTTGTACATCCCGATGAAGCTTGGTATTCCAATGTTCAAGTACCTAGTGACTTCCTTCAAGTGGCGTCCAAAAGGTGTGTCTTCATCCGGTTGTGCAAACTTCTTCTTCATCTCCATCATCCTAAAGAGTAGAAAATGGAGAGGAGTCAGAAATGAGAAGAGAAGTGTGACCTAGGGTTTATCTTAGTGGTCATGTCCTACACTCAGCGTGTGCTCTGATACCATCTCGTAGGGACCCGGCCTCAGATGGTCAAGTCTATGTGCTTCAGTGTCATCCCTGGATCGGTAATGCTGACACACACAGTACTCGAAGGATTTATAACAGAGTAGCAATCACACACTATTACATCGAATGTCTCCAAAGAGAACTTATTACAATAATATGGCTTAAGGCCATCTAATGCGATAACAGTGGAAGGCTTGGAAGATAGGGTGAGTCCATCAACTCCAACGGCATAGCTGAGCTACACGGCAACGACCTAACAAACCTTACTCCTCGTCTGAAAAGTCTGCAACATAATACGTTGCAGCCCGAAAACGGGTCAGCACATGGAATATGCTGGCAATATAATACAGTAGAGCAGAAACAGAATAATGCTATCACTACATGCATATATGGCTGGTGGAAAGCTGTATGGTTGTAGTTTTGCGAAAAGCCAAATTTTCCCTACAACAACGGAATAGATTTTAATTTTACTATCATGGTGGTTGAAACATCATTGAGATGGTAACCCCAACTCAATCCCAATTAAAGTGAATTAACATCCCAACAGTAATAATTAAGCATGGTGAGATACATGTGATAACCTAAGTAATAGATACTCAAGAATTGTCCATAACTGAGGACACGGCTAACCATGATTAGATTGTACACTCTGCAGAGGTTTGCGCACTTTTCCCCACAAGACTCGATCACCTCCGTTGGATTTCTCGCACTACATGGTGTTTGAGAAACGGATGACCGAGACACAGTCTTTCAAAAACGTTAACTCTCTACTCCGGGTAGACCATACCAAACCTACAAAACCCACTACCTACTGATCTACCTCTTCAAGAGATTCATGTAACTTACTCAACTATGCTAGAGCCCATAATAGCTTGTGGCTGCACACGGAAGTTTCTAGCATGAATCATCTCAGTTCCCTTTGAGCCTGGGTGGCGGTCCATAGGAAGATCACACGGGTACCCCGGGATTTCCAAAAAACCGGACAACACTGGGTTCCCCAGGTGCCTCAATCCACCCAATTGTTTGATTAAGTTGCCACCTTAAGTTGAACCATTAATTAACAATCTCACATATGACATGAATTTCACTCAAACCTAAACCATGTCTACGAGCATAGCATAGCAATAAGCAATACGTAGAAGTAACTCCCAAGGGTTTGAATGTAACAGGGCAATAGGTTCTACCTCAGCAACTACTTCCCAACCCACAAGTTAATGACATCCTAATCATGCAATGTTTGAGGATTGGAACTAATGCATAAAAACTGGGTAATAATGGGATATGATCAAAGTGTTACTTGCCTTGCTGATGATCCGCGAATCCTAGAGACTCGTAGTAACACGCTTCGCACTCCGGGAATTCTATCACAAGCAAACAATACATACATAAGTAACAAGCAACGATGCACAAGCAAAACTCAAATAAGAGAGGTTGACCAGAAAGTTCAAATTAAGAACTCCGTTTCGCAAAAAGAATCAAAACAAACGGAGCAACGAAACTCAAACGGCGAAAGAAAGAAGCTTCGTTTACTAATCTGAAACTAGGTCAAATTTTTTAGTAGCAAAACTTGTTTGAGTTGGTTAAACGGAAAGAGGGTTTCGAGACAAACTCCAGGCGCTTGAATCGCCTGATTCCATTAAACGAGCAAAAAGATAAACAGAAACTAAGATCGGATCATAAATCACGATCAGAAAAATCGCGGAATAAATCCGATAAAAGAAAACTCACGAAAAGACTAACGAACGAGCGTTCGTTAGCTGTAACTAACGGGCGAAAACCGTTCGTTAAAACGAACGTACGGACGAACATCCGCTAACTAGAAGAACCGGAAAAAAAACGGCGGCGGGGCGTGGTGGCTACCTCCGGCGAGAGGCTCTGGCGGGGCGGGGTGCGGGGCGGCGGCTTGCGGGGCGGCGGGGCTTGGCGG
>NC_057806.1:412529108-412694955 GCF_018294505.1 Triticum aestivum
GGTGGCGGCGGCGCGCGCAGGAGGCGGCGGCGGCGGCCTGGCGCGGCTGGGCCTTGGGCCCAGTCGGCGCGGAACCTCTTTTTTTATTAAAAAAAAACTTCGCCGACTGAAATAAAGTCCTAGAAAAAAAACCTAAAAATGCCAAAACAATTTTTCACCGTCTAAATAAAATATTTAGAACAAGATGAACATTTTCTTGGCCCTAAAATGCAATTTTGAAAACATGCAATTTTTCTAATGCAAATAAAATCCGAATAAAAATCAATTTAATGATTTTAATATTTTTCCTCCAATATTTCATTTATTTTGGAGAAGTCATATTATCTCCTCTCTTTAATTTTTTAATGTGAAATATTTTTCAGAGAGAAATAATTAAAATTAAATCCTCTTTTCATTATTTGATAAAATAATCAAATATGAAGACCGGGAAATCCCCAACTCTCTCCGAGGGTCCTTGAGCTGCTTAGGATTTCGAGGATTACGGAACGGAAAAGCAATAAAACATGATATGCATGGATGATCTATGTATAACATTCCAAATTGAAAATTTGGGATGTTACAATGATATATAGACATAGCACACTTTACTAACCTTTGTTCTTCATAGTGAGGGTACAGATATAGATATAATCATAGCCTGATAGATATCTCTTACAATAAATAGAATATGCCATGTGACCTCCTTGCCATAAGTGTCTCACACACAGATAGATTAATTGACAAAACATAAATAGGTTCAAATAGCAAGCTCAGATCCAAATGAAGGCAAATAAAGAACAAAGGTTCAAGGATCCAAATAAAAACAAAGGTTCAAGGATAAACGATAAGCCCTAATAAAAACAAAGGTTCAAGGATAAACGATAAGCCCTATCAAGCATCACAACATCTCCCCCTGTTGTCACCTAGATGGCAAAAAGGAAAGATGGAGGAATCCGCAAATAGCTCCTAGGAGAGGGACGCAGACGAGTCACCAGACGACTCTCCAGAAGATTCTGGGCGAGGAGGGAGGTGAGAAGAGGCTTCATCACCGGCTTCAACATCAAACCGAGCAAACTGGGACTGGTATTTCTTAAAAGGAATCACATTAGACTCGGAGCCATGAGCAATGTCCATACCAGATGCACGCATACCATCCTTAGGAGCCTTCATGCTCTCCTTCCTAGACTTGTGCTCCTCCCACTGCTTCTTATGCATATCTTGCTGAAGACAAAACATGTTCTGGAGAATACGCCAAATTTTGTTGCTCTTCTTGGACCCAGACTCACTAGGCTCCCCACGATGAAAAGTATGTGAGCGGGGATGAAGCTCAAAGTGGTGTGGATTTCCAGCATGTAGCTCCTCTTCCTCCTCATCTTCACCCTCATGAGCAGTTGCCTTGCCCTTCTTAACAAGCAAGTTAACACTGGAGTGGCCAGTCAGACGCCGACCCGCAAGTGCATCAGGAGAAACCTCAGCGATTAAAGCAGTAATGTATGGAGCATAGATAGGAACCTTGCGGTTTACTACCACACTGTACATCTCATTCCAATGGGGCCCTGCTCGGAGTTATGACAAGTGTAGTGAAGAAGGTTGATGAGGTGGCCACGAATCTTGTTCTTGTCACCCACCTTGACTGCAAGGTCTCTCGAAGGATACGGTGCATGATGTCATAGAAAGGTAGAAGATCACCAACAGATCCAACCTTTCCAGATGGAGGATACAAATCAGCCAAGTGAATAGCTTGGAAGACCCCTTTGTCGTGAATCTTGTACCCATGGTCAGCAGTAATGTCAGTATACTCATAGCCCAAAAGACCGGCCAGCACGGAGAACGGAGCAGAGAACTTCTCATTACCACTCATCCAAGTAAGAGTGCGCTGCATATCTGTCCCAAAATGCACAGTGGCATAGAATTGAGCCACATCATGTTGAAAGCGCATGAGTGGAAGGAGGTTGAGCTTCACACACATGTTCTGGATCCCCTCAAAGTACGCAGAGTTTGTTGGAGTCTTGTCAAAGTGAGCAGTGTTGATGCTCTTCTGAGTGACACACTTGTTGACAAACTGAGAAAAATCTCTTCATAGTTGCGTTGCTAGAAAAGTGTCCAAAACTTGGAATCAGCCACATGATCACGATCGTGACGATAGGGATTGACACGGCGCAGAGCAATCCACTCCGGTGCGGGCATTTCCTTCATGGTGACTGGCTCGGGAGGAGGAGGTTGTACATTTTGTGCTTTTGCCTTCTTGGAAGTGGTCTTCCGCTTCTTGGAGTGGGCGGGTGCAGCAGGAGGGGATGCACTGTCTTCAGCCTCAGCATCTTCCTCAAGATGGCAGTCAAACATGTTCTCACACCCTAAAACAACAGCCGTTGTCTTCTTGACCCTAGCTTTGGTTTTCCGTTCATACACCTTGGATGAGTGAGCACGCGAATCGGACCCTCCTGCTAACAGACATAGAGAATAGCATGGGCATAGAATAAGTACACAAGCCTCAAAAAAATCAAAGAATCTCATTGGTCGAAATTTTGACAGAACTCTGCTTAGGCCAGAAGTTCCGGAGGCCGGAAGTTCCAGGGAGCCCGGAAGTTCTGGCCGACGGAAGTACCGGGCCAGCCCGAACATGGAAACCCTAGCGAGGCCGGAAAGTCCGGCCTGCCCGAAAGTTCCGGGCACCAGCATGGTCGCAGGGTTCCTTCCAAATCTTGGCAGGGGAATGACATGGATCAATCAATTTGAGGAAAAAGAAGTCATGGAGCACTATAGATCTAAAGTGGATGTAGGGCTTGAGAGTGTGAGGTTTGTGTTTACCCTAGAACCATAAGTGTAGCCTACAATCCCTAGGAATTTAGAGAGAGCAGAGAAAAGCTTAGGTTACCTTCCTCCATGTAGATGGTGAAGAGGACAGATCCCCTCCAAGTACGATGAAAGGGAAGAAGGGGCCAGAGGTTCCGGGGGCCGACAGCTCACCCGGAAGTCGCCGATGGTGGGGCGCCGCAGGGGGGGAGAGCAGTGGAACAGAGAAGAAGGGAAATAACCCCTTTGAGATCCCCTGCCCATAATATGTGCCCACGACCCGCGACGCCCGGAAGTTCCGGGAAAGGCCGGAAGTTCCGGCGGCCGGAAGTTCCGGGCCCCACCCCAGAAGTTCCAGGATATCCAGAGAGATTACAGTCTCTTTGAACTCCTGAGAACTAGGGGGAGGGGGTCCGAAAGCTCCCAAGACACCACACACCACATCAACATTTATGTGGGGATGATTTGAAGCTTGTGCACTAGATAAATATCAGATGGTTTCGAGATGAGAGAGATTTGAGTAGAACCTGAGCTAGGGACAAAACACCAAAGCAACAACGAGAACCCGCAAATAGAGAGAAAAACACCGGACGAACACACAAAAAAGAAATGTAGAAATGAAGAATAAGTCCAGCCTCTCTAAGAGAGGGCGATGGACGAGTCCACCATGTTTGAGTGTGTGTGACTTGGTACTGCGAAGATTTTAACCTTGAGCCCAACATCACAACTCCATCATTTAAAGTACTAGGTCACAAAGTGAGAACATAGTAACTTTGAGAGTGTTTTGTTTATTTGTGCATCGTATAGGGTGAGATAACTCATGGGTTGAATGTCTCCCCCTAAAGACATGCCTACATCTAGACACGACATTATGAAAATGCATGAATGGGTACTAGATTTCATATAATGTTGTCAAGCTCCAAGATACCAAGTTCACGCCTAAGTTGACAGAACCTTGCTTCATCCAATGGCTTGGTGAAAATATCTGCAAGTTGCATATCTGTGCCAACATGAGCAATGTCAATATCACCCTTCTCCACATGATCTCTCAAGAAGTGGTACCTAATGTCAATGTGCTTGGTGCAGATATGATCTTTGGGGTTCTCAGCAATATTAATGGCACTTTCATTATCACATAGAAGAGGCACATGTCTATAGGTGATACCATAATCCTTCAAGGTTTGCCTCATCCATAGTAACTGAGTTGCACAACTGGCAGTTGCAATATATTCAGCTTCAGCGGTGGAGAGAGCAACACAGTTTTGCTTCTTCAAGGACCAACTTACCAAGGAGCGTCCAAGAAATTGACATGCATCGGAGGTGGATTTACGATCCACTTTGTCTCCAGCCCAATCCGCATCCTTGTACCTAATGAGATCAAACTTAGCATCCTTGGGGTACCATAGACCCAACTTTGGGGTGTGAACAAGGTATCTAAGAATATGCTTAACCGCCTTATGATGGCTTTCCCTAGGGGATGCTTGAAATCTAGCACACATGCATACACTAAACATGATGTCTGGTCTAGATGCACAAAGATAAAGCAATGAACCAATCATATAGCGGTATTTAGATGGGTTGAAAGGGATACCGTTTAAGTCTTCAGTGAGTACAATTTTGGTTGGCATGGGTGTCTTACATGGGCTAGCATTAGTCATGCCAAATTTTGCTAGGATATCCTTGAGATATTTTGCTTGAGGCAAGAAAATTCCTTCTTGAAATTGTTGAATTTGAAATCCGAGGAACAACTTCAAATCCGCATTGAGTGACATTTCAAAATTCTTGGTCATTGATGCCGCAAACTTCTTGCATAAATGAATGTTAGGAGAACCAAAAATGATATCATCTACATAGATTTGGCATAAGATCAAATCACCTTTGTCCCTCTTAGTAAAAAGAGTGGGATCAATCACCCCTCTCACAAAGCCATCATCGAGTAAAAACTTCTTAAGATGATCATACCAAGCACGAGGTGCTTGTTTGAGGTCATACAAAGCCTTATGAAGTTTATACACATAGTCTTTGTGATCGGGGTCAACGAACCCAGGTGGTTGTGATACATATACTTCTTCTTGTAGAGGGCCGTTAAGGAAAGCACTCTTCACATCCATTTGATGTAATGTAAAGCCATTGAAAGCAGCATAAGCAAGTAAGATGCGAATGGATTCAAGACGGGCAACGGGGGCAAAGGTCTCACCAAAGTCCAAACCTTCAACTTGTGAGTACCCTTGTGCCACTAACCTTGACTTGTTGCGGATGATTACACCATTCTCATCTTGCTTGTTCTTGAAAATCCACTTTGTACGAATGACGTTGTGTTTCGTAGTTGGCCTCTTGACTAATGACCACACTTGATTGCGCTCAAAACTATTCAACTCTTCTTGCATAGCAATGAGCCAATCGTTATCTATCAATGCATCTTGTACCTTGAGAGGTTCAACACTAGACACAAAAGAGAAGTGAGCACAAAAGTTTGTCAATTGTTTACGAGTGACTCTACCTTCCGATATGCCAGTGAGGATCTTATCAACATCAACACAACCGGCCACTCGAGGCATGATGGAGGTTAAGGTTTCGTGAGGTTCAACTTCATGTCCATCATCCACGTCCTCTACATATGGATCATTAATGTGTGTTGGAAATCTTATTCTTCTTCTTGCATTTGTTGAGGTTCATTGTCAATGATTGCACTTTCTTGTTCTTGCCTTCGAGGATGATCTTGTTCTTGATGATTAACATGAAAAGGAGCTTGATTATCATCTTGTACTTGAACTATGGGTATTGGTTGAGTAATAGGGACTTGTGGTGGTATGGGTGTTGAAGTTGTTTGATGATGTGTGAGACTTTCATCTTCTTCTTCATCATCATGAGGTTCTTGTTCCATTGGAAAAAGTGCACCAACACCCATGGTCAAAATATCTTGAGAGGAATCTTCTTCACCTGCATCACTTAGATCAACTTGCTCCCCATGGGAGCCATTAAACTCATCAAACACCATGTCACAAGTTTCTACAACACATCCATTGGATTTGTTGTAGACAGTATAGGCATGAGAGTTTGATCCATAGCCAACAAATATACCCTCGGCTGTTTTGGATTGAAATTTTCCTAACCGTTCCTTTTTGTTGAGGATGAAACATTTGCACCCAAATACCCGAAAGTACTTGACATTTGGCTTGTTCCCGGTTAGAAGCTCGTATGGAGTCTTTTCCAATATTTTGCAGAGGAAGAGTCGATTTGATGCATGACATGCGGTGTTGATAGCCTCGGCCCAAAAACTGTGTGGAGACTTGTATTCATCCAACATGGACCTTGCCATCTCCACAAGTGTACGATTCTTCCTTTCTGCAACACCATTTTGTTGAGGGGTGTATGGTGCGGAATATTGATGTTCAATCCCTTCATCACTAAGAAATCCTTCCAAGGTGTAATTCTTGAACTCGGAACCATTATCACTTCTTATTGCCATGATTTCTTTGTCAAACTTGCGTTGTGCTTGCTTGGCAAAATCAATGAAGGTGATCTTCATCTCGTCTTTGGACTTGAGGAAAAACACCCATGTGTATCTTGAGTAATCATCCAAAATGACAAGTCCATACTTTTTCCCACCAAGACTATACCATGAAGGAGGCCCAAAAAGATCCACATGAAGGAGCTCCAAAGGCCTTGAAGTAGACACAATATTCTTGGGTGGGTGCTTTGATTGATGTTGCTTCCCAGTTATGCATGCATTACACACACGATCTTTCTCAAAAGAGACATTTGTTAGTCCAAGGATGTGATTTCCCTTTAAGAGATCTTGAAGATTTCTCATGTCGACATGGGCTAGCCGGCGATGCCATAGCCACCTCTTGTCGGCCTTGGCCATTAGACAAGTTGCATGGAATGTTCTCTCTTTCGAGAAATCAACCGTGTAAAGGTTTCCATCCAACTCTCCAACAAAGGCCATTTCGAGAGTATCTCTCTTAAAGACTTTCACATCTGTTAGTCCAAATAGTGTATCATATCCAACAGATGCCAATTGGCGAACAGAAAGCAAATGATATTTAAGGGATTGGACAAGCATGACATTTGCAAGAGACATGTCATTTGTGATAGCCACCTTACCCAAGCCGAGTACCTGTCCTTTTGATCCTCCACCAAACATAATGCTCATAAATGGTTGAATAGCTTCCATGAAGTCGTAGAGCAATTTGCTATCTCCGGTCATATGATTTGTACATCCACTATCAATCACCCATTTTACTCCACCGGAGAAGGAAACCTACACACAATTATTACTTGGTTAGAGGCACTCATTTTTCAATGGGACCTCTCAAGTTAGTCACAAGGGTCTTAGGGACCCAAATAGCATAAAACCGAAATGCATTTCGAGGACCAACAAATTTTCATAAACTTCTCCATCCTTAGTCTTGCGAAGAACATAGGATGGAGGCATGAACTCTTTTGGCTTGTTGACAGTGGGCATGCCCCTTGTGGCCTTACCACAATCAACCTTACCTTTCTCCTTGTGCCCTTCTCGTACAAAAGTTTCTTTTAGAGGGGTGGTGCACTTTTGAGAGGATGTCTTCTTCTTGCTTGTGCTTGGGTCAAACCCGAGTCCCTCTTTGGCAAACACTTCATTGTGTTGGCTCAACACCTCATTGAGGTTCTTTTGCCCTTGAGCACATGTCATGAGCCCTTTCTTGATTTGAGCTTTGAGAAAACGATTCTCCTCAAGAATAGATGCTAGATCACTACTAGAGTTAGTAGTACAAGCATCAACATTGATAATAGGAGAAGAATAAGCCTTGGCTAGAGTTTCAAGATAAGTAAGCTTGAGTGTCTCAAAACTCTTTGTAAGAAGGGTGAGCTCTTCTTCCTTGGTCTTGAGGGACACGGATAGAATCTCACACTCTTTAGAGAGAGAAGCATTAGACTTTACAAGCTTACTTTTATCATTCATCAACTCTTCGCAAGAGTCGATAGCCTTTTTCAAGGAGGCAAGATCTCTAGTATGAACATCAATGTTTGCACCTATTTTTAAGCATAGTTCATCATTGTGTGCTTCCTCATATTGGACTTTCTGCTCAAGGACTGCATATTTTTCCTTTTCCTCGGTGACGAGGGTTTCGAGTTCCTTAATGGAAATGGTGTGCTTACTCACCATCTCCATAAGCATACGAAACATAGTGAGCTTCTTTCCTTTAAGGGAGCACATGAAATTATTTAGTTTAGAAAGCATAGGATCATTTATATTATCATCCTTATAACTATCCTCCGCATCAAGATACTCATCACTAGGAGTAGGAGGAGCGAAAAGAGGAGGATTTGATCGTGGGGTTACCTTGACCTTGTCAGGAGAGTGTTGGTCCTCTTCATCTTCTACCACGGCCTTCGTCATGAGACACTTGTGAGCGCTGCCCTTGTAATCCTTCATGTAATTGTAGGTGACAACTTCACCACTCTTGTTGATTAGCCTCAATGTGTTTTGAGAATCTTGAGCAACTCCGGCAACACCACTAACATCATCCGGATCGGATTCTTCTTGAGCAACCATTGCTTTCCCATCTCTCTTCTTGAGCTTGGAGTTCAAAGGATTTGGCAACTTCTTCTTGGGAAAGGTCTTGGGAAACCTTGGTTTGTCTTCTCTCTTCTCATACGGGCACTCGTTTGAGAAGTGGTTGGTTTCTTCACAGTTGTAGCATTTTCTTACTTTCTTCTTTTGAAATCTTCCCTTGAATTTTCCTACGCTAAACTTCTTGACAAAGAGAGCCATGTCTTCATATGAAGGGCCCTCATCGGATTCAACCTCATCACCATCTTCTTCATCATCATCATCATCTTCTTCTTCTTCACTTTGCTCATCTTCACATGCATGCTTAGCCTTCAATGCAAGATTGATCTTTGACAATGGAGTACCATGCATGGCAAGATGTTTTGTAGCATTTGCCTTTGACTCTTCAAATAGTTGGAAAGTGGATATGATGTCATCTGTAGTCATTTCCTTGAAGGCATGGTGTTGTCTTATGTCCCATACCATTTGATGGTGATATGGAGCAAGAGCATGGAGCAACTTGTCCACAAAGAATCACTTAGTCATGCTGAATCCATCTTGTGTCTTGTCACACTCACACGACTCAATATCAGCGGTGAGAGTCATGAGGCGCTCAAGGAGTTGATTGGGAGTTTCACCTTTCTCCATACAAAAGTTTTGCAATTGCCCCTTGGAAATTTCATATTGAGCACTCCGGAGGGTGGAGGTACCGGTCTTGGCTCTTATAATACTTTCCCATAGTTCCTTGGCACTTGTGATGTGTATGAAAGGTCTCCTTTGCTTTTCAACCATACCTCTCCTTATACACATGGTTGCAGTGTCATTGAGATTCTTGTCATAAATTTCTCTTGGTGTAGGATTCTTTGGATCAACCACATGGTAACCATACTCCAAGATCTCCAGCATCTCATCATTTCCATATCGAAGATGATCCTACATAGCAACTCTCCACAAGGCGAAATCAGAAGTGGCATCAAGTAAAGGAGGTTTGCCTTGAGGGTTATATTTAGGTTTCTCAACTTGGGGTCTTGCATAAAGCCAAGGAACACTGGAGTGTTCATTGCTAGGAGATTGTTGACCAAGTGACGGAGTAGGCACAGTTGGCCTCGAAGCCACACCACCCGAAAGTGGTGCAAGCACCGTGGACAACGTGGCTATCCTCATTTGGACCAAGGCCACAAGAGAAGCATCATGCTCCTCCTTTTGCTTAGCAAGGGCCCGTTCTAGATCCTCAGAAGTAAAGGTCTTAACTTCAGAAGAAGCCTCGCCTTTATCCTTCGGATCTAGAACACGAGGAGTCCCATCGGGGTTCATCTCGCTTTAGGGCGGTTAAGCCCCAAGAATAGAGCACGAGGCTCTGATACCAATTGAAAAGATCGAGATGGACCTAGAGGGGGGTGAATAGGTACAATTACAAATTTTAATTATTACTAAGCAATTTTAGGCAATAATGCGGAAAATGAAAGTGAGCCTAACAATTGCAAGTATGATACTAATGAGCTAAGCAAGATAAACAAGTGACACAAATATATGTATGAGTAAGCAAGCACAAGGTGATATAAGTAAGTGCTAAAATACAAGTAACCACAAGTAGAGAGTTAGGGTTAGGTATAACCGCAACTCCGAGAGACGAGGATGTATGCCGATGTTCACTTCCTTGGAGGGAAGCTACGTCACCATTTAGAGAGGTGGATGTTACCATGAATGCACACCAATGCCACGAAGGCTCACCCTATTCTCTCCTTGAGACAACACCATGAAGGCGTTTCTCAACCACTAGTGGTAGACCTTGGGGTGGTCTCCAAACCCTCACAAACTTTTCGGGGAAAATCACAATGGTCGATTTCTCGCCTGAGCACTCCTACCGCCTAGGAGTCTCCAACCTCCAAGAGTAACAAGACGCACCACAAAAACAAGGGGGAATCAACTTTCGCTTTGGTGAATGTGTAGATCGAGCACTTCTCCTTTGCATCTAGAAAGATCAAGAGCTTTGGTTGGCTAAGGAGGGAGATCTCCAAGAAATTGAGGTCTGAAAATGGAGGTGAGAGAAATGGAGTCGTCAACCCCTTCGTGAGGAAGAAGAAGACTATTTATAGGTGGGGATGAAATCTGGCCGTTGGAGGCAGATTTCTGCGCAGCCCGAAAGTTCCGGCAACGGACGGAAGTTCCGGACCCCGGAAGTTCCGGCCAAGTTCTGGACAGGTTCCGGGCTACACAGAAGGTTTGCACCACACAGTAGTACCCCGGAAGCTGCTGACACAGGGGATGGAAGTTCCGGTGCCCGGAAGTTCCGGCCGCCCTGGAAGTTCCGGGTGACGGAAGTTCCGGCCAGGTTCCGACGACATTCCGGGCTACACAGAGAGATCGCACGAAAAGTGCAGTTTCTCTGGGTACCCCGGAAGCTTCCCGGACCCCGCCCGGACATTCCGGTCCCCGGAAGTTCCGGCCGTCCCCAGAAGTTCCGGCCTAAACAGAGACTTGCACTAGGATTTTCAGATCAATGTGAGAAGGTAAGTTGACTCCCCGGATGTTTTTATGTTGCACCCCCTCTTAATAGTGCGGCTGCCCTAAGGACTCAAGAAATAAGAAAACATTAAGGTACTCTTATTTTCTTGAGTGCACCGCTTTTCCTTGTTCCAATAAGAGAGAAAATAACCATCCATGCTTCACTTTTAGTTTGATCAGGGCTGTTAACACTTAGAGCATGCAGTTAGAAACACAAATGAAGTTTTTATCAATATCAAAAACACTTTAGTGCAATATTGCACTTTCAATCCTAAATTTTCAATCCACGACTAAACTACGGAGTGATTTCACTGGATAGAGTGATCTCAATCATGGCAAGATACATGGCGAAACAATGTGCTAAGAATCGGATAGGGATTAGCACAAGGATCAAGTCCATACCCTAAGTGCGGCGATGGACCTGCTACAGCGGCAACGGCGGAGACGATTTCCGTCGATGGTGGCAGAGACCAGCGGTGGGAGGCAGCTAGCGATGAGGAGGAAGATTCGGAGACCCAGGGAGGCAGAGCAGGCTGAGCGCGGGCGAAGGGGTTCGGAAAATTCTCCACATCTTGGCCCGGGGATATATATAGCCTGACCCTGTCGGTGTGACCGAGTGGAACAACTCGGTGGCACCGAGATTCATAACTGCAAGCAGTTACTGAAACTCGGTGTGACCGAAAAGTTCAAATCGGTTGCACTGAGATTGAAAACCTAGATCGACTCAGTGATCTCCGTATGACCGAAATGGATGAATCGGTCAGACCGAAACACACAAAGAAGTTTTGGATTTTTACGTATATGACGAATCGGGGACTCCGAGTGCTCCTCACACAGAGTGGTTCGAATCTGACTTGATCAAACTTTGTGATGCAACATGAATAGAGTTTGAGACGAGAAAAGCATAGATAGCTAGAGAAGGTTCTTAGGCATTCTTGTCCATCCACTTGGCAAAAGAAAAATAAACCAACCAATCAAAACAACAAGTGGATGTCCTCGAATGAGTAAATTATGCAACCAACATGCTCACACAATAAAATGACAAATGAAATATGTGGCAAAGTATGCACAAACAATTCTAGCATCTATCAAGCAATTGGCGATGAGTAGGTCATCTATATATGAGTATATTGACTTAGGAGTCAAAGGAGAACATTTGATCAGAGGTCATACTCATCGTTTAAGCACAAGTGGGGTTACCACTTTTACATAAAGCATTGTTGTGTTCACACCATTAGAGTTGCTTTAGCTCAATTCTTTGAGTAAAGCTCCCCCTAGGTGTGAGATCCCCCCTAAGAGGGATGAACTAACCTTGGGTTTTTTCGATGATGACTTCATGTAGATGTTGAAGATGTGGATGCTAAATGTTGATGTAGATCATTTGGAGCAATCCTTTGGAGTGAGTTGCACTTTGAATACCTACACGGGTTAGTCCCACAAGGAACAAACAAGGATATCCATAGACATAGAGTGATGCACACACAAGATGATGTCTATGAAAGCATTAGGTCACCTTGTCTCTTGTCTTACCAACAAGAGGGTTTGTGACTCCTTGAACTAGTGCAAGACGTGGAAGCTGATTGCACTTGCTCTTGCTAAAATGATAAGAGTGAAGTATGTTGGCGGAGTCACCCTCAGGAACTCTCTAGTTCTTCTTATTCGGGATCCACATCATCTTGATGGGAATCCTCGGAGTTGTAGTTGTACTTGATGAAGTGGAATTTGATGTAGTCTTGGGAACCCACTTGACCAAGGCCTTGGGAGCTTCTTCAAATGCATCAATTTCCTCTTGAAGCTTGTCCTTGCCTTTTTCCTTGTGGTCTTGTGGTGGAAAATCATCTTGAGCTTGTGTCCCCTTGAAAGAAGTAGGATCATACTTCTCTTGTTGAGGAACAAACTTCGTCTTGGGGTATCGATCTTCTTCCCACTCAACTCCATTGGCATTGAAATTTCGTTCAAAACCATCACCTTGATTCTTCCGGTGCCTTCCTTGCTTGCGTACAATTTCCTCGAATTGCTTACTCCCGGCAAGGCTCTTGTAAACACCTTTCTCTATGATTCCCTTCAATAAGCTATTTTCTTGCTCAAGTGTAGCTTGGCTAAGAGAATCATTAGTGGAATCAAGAGAACTACTAGAAGCAACAACATTGGATTTAGCATGATTATTGTGACTACTAGAGGAAGAATCCTTCTTGTTCTTGTTACTAGACTCGAGTTGAGGCATGTAAGTGGATAAGAGTAAACGCTTGGCAATGTAAGAAGAACTTTTCTTGCGAAGATCATCATTGATTGCCTTTAAGAACTCATGCTCTTGCTCAAGATTGAGCTTTTCAAAACGTAATTTCTCATGAGTCCTTAAAAGTTCTCGATGATCTCCTAAGGTAGTTTCATGAGCTAACTTAAGAGTGTTTAGTTCTTTAGTTAGAAACTCAATCTTCTCCTTATCATTGTCATTCATTTTATCTTGATTGGCATGATTAATTGACGTCTCATCATAGTATTCATCACTAGAGTTGTCAACAAGTAAATCATCATCACCTAACAAGTCATCTTCATCACTATTGAAATCAACATACTCGGGGTGTGATACCTTTGGGCCTTTAGCCATGAAGCATCTTCCAAGTCCTTCATTTGGTGAATCAAATATGTCGTAGGAGTTGGTTGACACAAGTGCTAGACCGGCAACACCTTCATCTTGAGTATATTCGGAGTCGGAGTGATAGCTTCTCTCGGATTGATTGTCGGAGTCGGAGCCGGATACCCATTCACCAACATGAGCTTGATGTCTTCGTTTTGTGTAGCTCCTTGATGACTTGTCCTTCCTTTCCGAATCCTTGCTTCTCCGGGATGTTCTTTGTTCATAACGATCATATCTACTCCTTCTCTCTCTTGATGGTGATTCTTCTCTTCTACTTCTTCTTTTTGGAGAATCTTCTCTTCTCTTGTAGGGTGCCGTACACTCATTGGAATAGTATCCGGGTCTTCCATAATTGTAGCAATTTCGCTCTCGACTAGAAGACCTTTTTTCATTGTAGGACCTTGACTTGGAACTTCTCTCTTTGCTTCTACTCTTGTAGAACTTGTTGAAGTTCTTCACCATTAGGCTCAATTCTTCATTGAAGGTTTGTTTCTCACTTGATGATGTGGGGGCTTCACATGAGGCTTTGTAAGCACCACTTGACTTGTTATGGAGCTCCTCCTTATCCTTGAGTGACATCTCATGAGCAACAATTCTTCCAATGACTTCCGTTGGCTTGAGATCTTTGTAACTGGGCATCATTTGGATCAATGTGCATACTATATCATATTTTCCGTCCAAAGCTCTTAGGATCTTTTTGATGATGAATTTGTTGGTCATCTCTTCACTTCCTAAGCCGGCGATGTCATTTGTGATAAGAGCAAGCCTAGAGTACATTTTAGTGACACCTTCACCATCCTTCATTTTGAACTTGTCAAGCTGACTTTGAAGCACATCCAACTTGGATTCCTTGACGGAGTCGGTACCTTCGTGCATATCAATCAAAGTATCCCAAATTTCCTTTGCATTCTCAAGACGGCTGATTTTGTTGAATTCTTCGGGGCACAATCCGTTGAAGAGGATATCACAAGCTTGAGCATTGTATTGCAGCATCTTCAACTCTTCCGCGGTAGCTTCATGGTTCGGTTCTCTCCCATCAAAGAATTCACCTTGCAAGCCAATACACACAATAGCCCATACGGCGGGGTTATGTCCAAGAATATGCATTTTCATCTTATGCTTCCAACTAGCAAAATTAGTACCATCAAAGTAAGGACCTCTACGGTGGTAGTTTCCCTCCCTAGACGCCATACTGTCCTAGGTTGTGAAACCAAGGCTATGACTTCCAAAAGCTATGGAAATCAAAGCAAATGGAGACCAAAGCTCTAATACCACTTGTAGGATCGAAAGTATGTCTAGAGGGGGGTGATTAGACTACTTGACCAAATAAAAACTTATCCTTTTCCCAATTTTAGTTCTTGGCAGATTTTAGCAACTTTGGACAAGTCAAGCAATCTTAACACAATTCAAGCAAGCATGCAAAGAGTATATGAGCAGCGGAAAGTAAAGCATGCAACTTGCAAGAATGTAAAGGGAAGGTTTTGGAGGATTCAAACGCAATAGGAGACACGGATGTTTTTGTCGTGGTTCCGATAGGTGGTGCTATTGTAGATCCACGTTGATGGAGACTTCAACCCACGAAGGGTAACGGCTGCGCGAGTCCACGGAGTGCTCCACCCACGAAGGGTCCACGAAGAAGCAACCTTGTCTATCCCACCATGGCCGTCGCCCATGAAGGACTTGCCTCACTAGCGGTAGATCTTCATGAAGTAGGCGATCTCCTTGCCCTTACTAACTCCTTGGTTCAACTCCACAATATTATCGGAGGCTCCCAAGTGACACCTAGCCAATCTAGGAGACACCACTCTCCAAGAAGTAACAAATGGTGTGTTGATGATGAACTCATTGCTCTTGTGCTTCAAATGATAGTCTCCCCAACACTCAACTCTCTCTCACAAGATATGGATTTGGTGGAAAGAAGATTTGAGTGGAAAGCAACTTGGGGAAGGCTAGAGATCAAGATTCATATGGTAAGAATGGAATATCTTGGCCTCAACACAAGTGTAGGTGGTTCTCTCTTAAAAAAAGTAAGTTAGAAGTGTAGGTTTGTTCTGATGGCTCTCTCCATGAATGAAGAGGTGGTGGAGGGGTATATATAGCCTCCACACAAAATCTAACCGTTACACACAACTTGCCAGTCTCGGTGGGACCGAATTGATAAACTCGGTCGGACCGATTCAGCAAAGCTAGTGACCGTTAGGAGTTTCGGTTGGACCGACATGCAACTCGGTAGGACCGATATGGTTAGGGTTAGGGCATAGCGTAATCTTGGTGAGACCGATTACACAAACTCAGTGAGACCGATTTTGGTAATAAGTTAACCAGAGAGTTGGTCAGGTAAACTCGGTGGGGCCGATTCGCTCATTTCGGTGAGATCGAAATGTTACAAAAGGGAAATAGAGAGTTTACATTGCAATCTCAGTGGGACCGATCGCTCATCTCGGTGGGACCGAAATGTTACGAAGGGAAACAGAGAGATTACAATCCCATCTCGGTGAGACCGAGATCCCTATCGGTGAGACCGATTTTCTAGGGTTTGTGGCAGTGGCTATGACATTTGAACTCAGTGGCGCCGGATGGAAAGAATTGGTGGGGCCGAGTTTGACTTTTAGTTTAGGTCATATGTGGATGTCAGAAAGTAGTTGAGGGCTTTGGAGCATATCACTAAGCATTTTGAGCAAGAGCCTCATTAAGCAACACCTCATCCCTCCTTGATAGTATTGGCTTTTCCTATATACTCAATGTGATCTTGGATCACTAAAATAGAAAATGTTGAGTCTTGAGCTTTGAGCTTGAGTCAATCCTTTTGTCCTTAGCATTTTGAGGGGTCCACTTTTCTCATCCATGCCATGCCAATCATTGAGCTTTCGTGATATATTAATTTTGAAATAGCATTATCTCAATGAGCTATATGTTGTTAGGAATTACCAAAACCACCTAGGGATAGTTGCACTTTTAGATCGGTACTTGGTATGTTGACTTTTTCGTAGACTCCCAGCAACGGCGCCAGAAATCTTTCTTGCTACCTTTTGAGCCCTATGTTGGTTTTCCCTTCAAGAGGAAAGGGTGATGCAACAAAGTAGCGTAAGTATTTCCCTCAGTTTTTGAGAACCAAGGTATCAATCTAGTAGGAGGCCACGCACGAGTCCCTCGCACCTACACAAACAAATAAAATCCTCGCAACCAATGCAATAAAGGGGTTGTCAATCCCTTCACGGTCACTTACGAAAGTGAGATCTGATAGATATGATAAGATAATATTTTTGGTATTTTTATGATAAAGATGCAAAGTAAATAAAGCAAAATAAAAATGGTGCAAGAAATAGCTTGTTGATGGAAGATTAATATGATAGAAAATAGACCCTGGGGCCATTGGTTTCACTAGTGGCTTCTCTCGAGAGCATAAGTATTACGGTGGGTAAACAAATTAATGTTGAGAAATTGACAGAATTGAGCATAGTTATGAGAATATCTAGGTATGATCATGTATATAGGCATCATGTCCGAGACAAGTAGACTGACTCCTGCCTGCATCTACTACTATTACTCCACACATCGACCGCTATCCAGCATGCATCTAGAGTATTAAGTTCAAAAGAACAGAGTAACGCTTTAAGCAAGATGACATGATGTAGAGGGATAAACTCATGCAATATGATATAAACCCCATCTTGTTATCCTTGATGGCAACAATACAATACGTGCCTTGCTGCCCCTACTGTTACTAGGAAAGGGCACCGCAAGATTGAACCCAAAGCTAAGCACTTCTCCCATTGCAAGAAAGATCAATCTAGTAGGCCAAACCAAACTGATAATTTGAAGAGACTTGCAAAGATAACCAATCATACATAAAAGAATTCAGAGAAGATTCAAATACTGTTCATAGATAAACTTGATCATAAACCCACAATTCATCGGTCTCAACAAACACACCGCAAAAGAAGATTACATCGAATAGATCTCCACAAGAGAGGGGGAGAACTTTGTATTGAGATCCAAAAAGAGAGAAGAAGCCATCTAGCTAATAACTATGGACCCGAAGGTCTGAGGTAAACTACTCACACTTCATCGGAGAGGCTATGGTGTTGATGTAGAAGCCCTCCATGATGAATGCCCCCTCCGACGGAGCTCCGGAAAAGGCCCAAGATGGTTCTCACGGGTATAGAAGGTTGCGGTGGTGGAATTAGGGTTTTGGCTCCGTATCTAGTAGTTTGGGGGTACGTAGGTATATATAGGAGGAAGAAGTACATCGATGGAGAAACGTGGGCCCCATGAGGGTGGAGGGTACGCCTGGGGGGGTAGGCACGCCCCCCTACCTCGTGCCTTCCTGGTTGCTTTCTTGGCGTAGGGTCCAAGTCCTCTGGATAACGTTCGTTCCAAAAATCACGTTCCCGAAGGTTTCATTCTGTTTGGACTCCGTTTGATATATTTTTTCTGCGAAACTCTTAAATAGGCAAAAAAACAGCAATTCTGGGCTGGGCCTCCGGTTAATAGGTTAGTCCCAAAAATAATATAGAAGTGTATAATAAAGCCCAATAATGTCCAAAACAGAATGTAATATAGCATGGAAAAATCAAAAATTATAGATACGTTGGAGACGTATCACATGCCTGCCTCCAAGAGTCGTCGTCTTCTTGCTTCTCCTTGGGCCTCCTCGAGCCTTCTTTATGTTAAACCGCCAACGGTGTAACCTGGCCCCTCCTGGGCGGGTCACACCTTGGAGTTATATCCCCAACATTAGGCCCCAGGTTGATTTGAACTTGTTCATATCAATCTTCACTATTTTAACCAATAGATACTAAATATTTAGTATTTATCAGCAGGAAGACAAGCTCAAGGAGATGATGAATAAATTTAAGCATCACCAAGAGAATTTCCACTGAGACCTCCAAAGGTGCATTCATCATAATGAAAAGGTTATATCTTACCTCTCTGAAGAAGTAGATGGTTTGAGTCATGTTGTGAAGAATCTCGATCATCATTTTCGCATGATAGAAACCCAATGCTCACAAATATCTAAAACTCAATCTTTGATTCTTGCCCAACTTGATAAAGATAATCTCGTTACTTCTAACTGGATTGGTACTCGAAGTGGTAAAAGAGCACATGACCCTAAAGGACCTGGATGGTAGGAGAGGGAGCAAGTATTGAAGAGGAGATAAAGTGGGAGCCAAACTCAAGAAGGTGAAGAGCTCCTCAATGGTGATCTAGACGAAGAAGAGCCAGCAGAACAAGATGCACAAAATAATGAAGCTGAAGGGGAGAATGACAAAGAGGTTGATCCCGATGCAGAGACCGTCGATGGTAATGATAATAATGAAGAAGAAGCTACCCTGTAAGCTAACAAGACTAAAGAACCTAGAGTGGAAAAGAGGGCTTAACCACCCTATCCAACAAGGGGTGAAGCAATCAAGCTTCGAGAAATAAAGACAAAGGCAAGGAAAAGGAGAAAGAGAAAGGTAAAACAAAGAAAACCCTTCATTACCTAAAGCTATTAGGCCACCTTTGAATGATGAACTCTATTCATCCTTCTTGCAAGCTATTTCGAATCTTACAATTTCATTGCATGTAACTGGTGTATTGAGGATTCCCACTTTTGATAAGTTCATGATTGATATTGTTAACAATAAAAGAAGTTTGAATTTGAAAGAATAGGTGGCCATGATAACGAAGCTCCCATTTGAGTATAAGGTACTGGCAAAGCTAGGAGACCTGGGTATACCTACAATATCTTGTTCCATTGGTAACATCGATATAAATAATGTGCTTTGTGATATTGGAGCTGGAATCAATGTGATGACTCTAGCTCTCTATCACAAGTTGAGTTTGGGGGAATGTATTCCCACTGGTATAACCTTGTAGATGGATGACAAGTGCACAAAGAAACCAATAGGAGTGGTCGACGATGTGCTTATGAGATTATATGGGCATATCATATATACCTACTGATTTTATTATACTTGATACACCTGAAGATGAAAAATTATGTATTATTCTCGGGAGACAGTCTTTGAATACCATAGGTGCAGCTTTCAGTTGAGCAGAAGGGAAAGTTACTTTAAGAATTTATAGCGAAGAAATCATGAGATACTTCCCGAAGAAGCCTGGAGGGAAAGACAAGTATATTCCACCACCAAAGCGAATATGTGCGGTAGGTAAAGAGAAACCTCAGGCCACCAGAGACCTAAAACCTCCTCTAAGGTACAAGGTTGAGCTTAGCAACCAAAAACCAGCGCTTAATGGGAGGCAACCCATAATTTTACTAATTTTAAAGAGTTTCATTCTAGTTAGGATGCTCTCATGCAAGAACTTGATTAAATAACGGTTGAGGAAATCTATTTTGACTTTGTGTTATAGGAGAAACATCAAAGAAAGAAGAAAAGACAAGAAATGTTGCTGAGAGAGCAACAAAGAGAAAGACAGTCTAACATACGAGTTGTCGTGCTCGTACAGATGCTCACACAAAAGGAGAGAAGCAGACGTCAAAAGTTCCAGAGAGATCGATGGCCTTTCATACGAGTGTATCCACTCGCATGAACGATCGTATGAAAACCTGGCCAAAACACACCAGAAGAGCTGAGCCAATGACGGCTTTCTATACGGGCATACGTGCTCATACAAGGGGTCGTATGGAGCTCCACCCCGAACGACTTCAACCTACAGAGCAAAGGACGACGTTCCATACGAGCTATCGCACGCAAACCCTAGATTGAGACATCTAAACCTGAGATGGTGTTCCATAGGAGTGCACTTGCTCTTATGGATGGTCGTATGGCGTGCAGACTCATATAATGACGCTGCCAGTGCAAGGGGATCTTATGCTTCCCCCTCCTTATGCCCCAACACCTCTCTCTCTCTCAAACCCTAACAAAAGTCCCTCAAATCCCTAGTTTATTCTCGGATTTCATTTGTTTTATCCGTGCATATTCATCACGAGTAAGCTTATTGATGTAGGGTAAAACCCTAGGTGGTGATCTTGTTCACACTTGGAGGGGAAAAGTGGAAGAACAACAAGAACTCAAGAGGGGAAACACTCAAACAAACCCAAATCACACATCTACTAGAATAGCATATATATATGAGACCCACAAGTATGACATGAACAATCAAGGGAAAATAACACAAAAGGTAAAGGTTCTTCTCAAATCCAAAGGTCATGGGCTTGTGATCCAAGCGTTCACGAAGCGACTGGGATAACCTCCACATGGCCACGAACAAGGACTATGCGCGGGTCATCGGCCGGAAGATCTTGGCCACCAAGTGGAAGTTTGACACGTTCTTGCAGGAGTAAGGACTTCCCCTGGCTATACGACAACACCAGGATGGGAGCTTTCAGTAACTTCCATTACCTGACGTACTGAGACATCCCCAACGAGTATGTCACCAGCTTCGAGCACACTCTTGAGTACTCAAGGGTACTGACAAGGTGCTCCTTCACACTTGGAGGGGTACAACATATGTTAACGCTCGAGGAGTGGTGCAATTGCTTCGGGTTTGAGAACCGCGGGGTTCTTGAGAGCGGGGGAGCACCTGTCGCCAAGGCGTTTGGAACGTGGGAACTCATATCCTTCAAGGATGAGCATGACTTTGCCAGTAAGAAGGTATCGAGCATCCAAACCCCCACCATTCGTCATTTCATGACTTCCACCGCAAACACCATATTTGGTAGGCAACACCTTGGGGGCATGTCTAGCTATGACGTGTGTGTGATCCACGTAGCACTTCACCCCAACTAAAACCATAAGCCAAACTTGAGAGATTTTCTTATGCTCCACTTACTGTGGCATGATGACCCACAAGTATAGGGGATCAATCGTAGTCCTTCCTATAAGTAAGAGTGTCGAACCCAACAAGGAGCGGAAGAAAATGACAAGCGGTTTTCAACAAGGTATTTTCTGCAAGCACTGAAATTATCGGTAACAAGTAGTTTGATAGCAAGGTAATTTGTAACGAGCAATAAGTAGCAATTGTAACAAAGGTGCAGCAAGGTAGCCCAATCCTCTTTATAGCAAAGGACAGGCCAAAACTTTCTCTTATAGCTAGCAAAGCGTTCCCGAGGACAAATTGGGATTCATCTAGTCACTTTCATCATGTTTGTTTGATTCACGTTCGTTACTTTGATAATTTGATATGTGGGTGGACCGGTGTTTGGGTGTTCTTCTTACTTGAACAAGCCTCCCACTTATGATTACCCTCTCTCACAAGCATCCGCAACTACGAAAAAAGAATTAAGATAAATCTAACCATAACATGAAACATATGGATCCAAATCAGCCCTTACGGAATAGCACATAAACTAGGGTTTAAGCTTCTATCACTCTAGCAAGCCATCATCTAATTACTACTCCACAATGCCCAAAGATGGTGACGTATCATGTAGTCGACGTTCACATGACACCACTAAAGGAAGCAACAACATACATATCATCAAAATATCAAACGAATACCAAATTCACATGATTACTTATGACTAGAGTTCTCCCATGTCCTCAAGAAAAAAGTAACTACTCACAAATCATATTCATGTTCAAGATCAGAGGGGTATTGAATATCATTAAGGATCTGAACATATAATCTTCCACAAAATAAACCAACTAGCATCAACTACAAGATTTAATCAACACTACTAGCAACCCACACGTACCTATCTGAGGTTTTGAGACAAAGATTGAATACAAGAGATGAACTAGGGTTTGAGATGAGATGGTGCTGGTGAAGATGTTGATGAAAATTGGTCCTCTCACGATGAGAGGATTGTTGGTGATGACGATTGCTTCGATTTCCCCCTCCTAGAGGGAAGTTTACCCGGCAGAGTCGCTTCGCCGGAGAGCAAAAGTGCTCCTGCCCAGGTTCCGCCTCGAGACGGTGGTGTTTCGTCCCAAAACCTTCCTTATGATTTTTTCTAGGTCAAATGGCACCTTATAGCAGAAGATGGGCTTCGAAGGCCTGTAGGGGCCCCACAAAAGCAAGGGTGCGCCCTAGGGGGCGCCCTGATGCTTGTGGCTACCTAGTGGGCCCCCTTCTGCTGATTCTTTCGCCAATATTTTTTATATATTCCAAAATAATTATCCGTCAATTTTTAGGTCATTTGGAGTTGTGCAGAATAAGTGTCTTTGATATATCCCTTTCCTGTCTAGAATTCCAGCTGTCGGCAATCTTCCTCTTCACGTGAAACTTGCAAAATATGTGAGAGAAGGCATAAAAATTGTATCATAGAGTGAAATAACAGTCCATAATGCAATAACTATTGATATGAAAACATGATGCAAAATGGACGTATCATGGCAGCACAAGCAGCCGACCAGACATATTCTGATAGTAGCCTTGTGACTCACCTCGCTGAGAGCTTTGGCCTAGACTTGGAGGGGGTTGAGCATACTGCAGGACCCACTGAGATCCACCGTAAGGTTATGATGAGCTATCAGTTCATTGGGCATGTTGTAGGATCGAAAGTATGTCTAGAGGGGGGTGATTAGACTACTTGACAAAATAAAAATCTAGCCTTTTCCCAATTTTAGTTCTTGGCAGATTTTAGCAACTATGGACAAGTCAAGCAATCTTAACACAATTCAAGCAAGCATGCAAAGAGTATATGAGCAGCGGAAAGTAAAGCATGTAACTTGCAAGAATGTAAAGGGAAGGGTTTGGAGTATTCAAACGCAACTGGAGACACGGATGTTTTTGTCGTGGTCTCGATAGGTGGTGCTATCGTACATCCACGTTGATGGAGACTTCAACCCACGATGGGTAACGGTTGCGCGAGTCCACGGAGGGCTCCACCCATGAAGGGTCCACGAAGAAGCAACCTTGTCTATCCCAGCCATCGCCCACGAAGGACTTGCCTCACTAGCGGTAGATCTTCACGAAGTAGGCGATCTCCTTGCCCTTACAAACTCCTTGGTTCAACTCCACAATCTTGTCGGAGGCTCCCAAGTGACACCTAGCCAATCTAGGAGACACCACACTCCAAGAAGTAACAAATGGTGTGTTGATGATGAACTCCTTGCTCTTGTGCTTCAAATGATAGTCTCCCCAACACTTAACTCTCTCTCACAGCATTTAGATTTGGTGGAAAGAAGATTTGAGTGGAAAGCAACTTGGGAAGGCTAGAGATCAAGATTCATATGGTAGGAATGGAATATCTTGGTCTCAACACAAGTGTAGGTGGTTCTCTCTTAGAAAATATAGGTTGTAAGTGTAGGTTCATTCTGATGGCTCTCTCTCCGAATGAAGAGGAGGTGGAGGGGTATTTATAGCCTCCACACAAAATCTAACTGTTACACATAACTTTCCAAACTCGGTGGGACCAAATGGTTAAACTTGGTCTGGCCGATTTAGCAAAGCTAGTGACCGTTAGGGTTTTCGGTGGGACCGACATGCAACTCGGTAGGACCGATATGATTAGGGTTAGGGCATAACGTAATCTCGGTGAGACCGATTACACAAACTCGGTGAGACATATTTTGGTAATAAGCTAACTAGAGAGTTGGTCAGGTAAACTCGGTGAGACCGATTGCCCATTTCGGTGAGACTGAAACAATACAAAGGGAAAATAGAGAGTTTACATTGCAATCTTAGTGGGACCGATCGCTCATCTCGGTGATACCAAAATGTTACGAAGGGAACACAGAGAGATTACAACCCCATCTCGGTGAGACCGAGATCCCTATCGGTGAGACCGATTTGCCTAGGGTTTGTGGCAGTGGTTAAGACATTTGAAACTCGGTGGCGCCGGATAGAAAGAATCGGTGGGGCCAAGTTTGACTTTTGGTTTAGGTCATATGTGGATGTGAGAAAGTACTTGAGGGTTTTGGAGCATATCACTAAGCATTTTGAGCAAGAACCTCATTAAGCAACACCTCATCCCTCCTTGATAGTATTGGCTTTTCCTATAGACTCAATGTGATCTTGGATCACAAAAATAGAAAATGTAGAGTCTTGAGCTTTGAGCTTGAGCCAATCCTTTGTCCTTAGCATTTTGAGGGGTCCACTTTTCTCATCCATGCCATGCCAATCATTGAGCTTTCCTGAGATATTAATCTTGAAATAGCATTAGCTCAATGAGTTATATGTTGTTAGGAATTACCAAAACCATCTAGGGATAGTTGCACTTTCAATCTCCCCCTTTTTGGTAATTGATGACAACATATACATCAAAGCTTCGACAAATGATAATAAGAGTGAAAAACATTGTCGCTTTGAGAAGTATGTGAAACGCAAGAGCTCCCCATAAATTTGTGCATAGTTTAAGATTTGCTTTGGACTGCAAATGCACAAAGAGTGAGGATCATGGGTTACTCTTCCATGTCACATACATCTTGGTGGAGCGCTCAAAATGATAATAATTAAAATAAATGCACTCATCACCAAGCAAAGTGAGTGATCACATAAAAGGATAATGTCATCCAACAAGCATTAAGGTAGCATATGATCAAACACATGATCATCCAAGTATCACAAAGGCATAAAGTATCTCAACCAAGCAAATAAACGAAGTTTAACCACCAAACAAAAAGAGAGAATAAAAAGCAACGCTCTCTCTCGAATCCTGCGATCTATACATTTTCTCCCCCTTTGGCAACAAGTTACCAAAAAGTTCATAAAAAATGCACAGTGCTAAGTCAACTCTCAGGCTTGGTCTTCAGGTGGTGGTGTAGACAGAACTCCAAGAACGAAGGCATCAGTCGATGTAGATGGAGCTGGTGGAGTAGCTGCTAGAGCCGATGGCACTGAAGTAGTAGCTGGTGCAGATGAAGTAGCTCTGATGTCTGGAATAGGCACTACAGCAGACCTCTGACCTCTGGGCACTCTAGCAAAAGCATCAGTGGTTGTCTTTCCCTTCTTCTCCTGCACTTCATCCTGAAGTTGCTCAATGACTGACTGGATCTCAGTGACCTTCACATCTAGGTCATAGAACTTCTGCTCCAAGATCCTCTCCAAGCTCTCCTGGTTTTGAGTCAGGGTAGCCATTCCCTTCTCAAAGCCTCAGGGTGGAGGCAATCAAGTAGCCAAGCTATTCATGCGTGCTCTTTAGAAGATGCTGAGATGCCTCTTCAGTAGTTGGCATCCTTGCAGCCTTTTCAGCCCTTGCCTTCTCCTTCTTGGCTTGTGCATGCACAGAAGATGGTTCATTTTCATCCATCACCATAGTATTGTCCTCAAAGTCTGGGTAGATGGGAAGGTGCTCCTTGTCTAGCAGATATGTGTCAGTGCCCATCTTGGAGTTAATCGGCTCCTGGATCTGTGCGCATATCCACAACTCCTCTTCTGATCTGCAGTTGTCCTCTTTTGAAGAAAATATGCCCTAGAGGCAATAATAAAGTTATTATTTATTTCCTTATATCATGATAAATGTTTATTATTCATGCTAGAATTGTATTAACCGGAAACATAATACATGTGTGAATACATAGACAAACAGAGTGTCACTGGTATGCCTCTACTAGACTAGCTCGTTAATCAAAGATGGTTATGTTTCCTAACCATGAACAAAGAGTTGTTGTTTGATTAACAGGATCACATCATTAGGTGAATGATCTGATTGACATGACCCATTCCATTAGCTTAGCACTCGATCGTTTAGTATGTTGCTATTGCCTTCTTCATGACTTATACATGTTCCTATGACTATGAGATTATGCAACTCCCGTCTGCCGGAGGAACACTTTGTGTGCTACCAAACGTCACAACATAACTGGGTGATTATAAAGGTGCTCTACAGGTGTCTCCAAAGGTAGATGTTGGGTTGGCGTATTTCGAGATTAGGATTTGTCACTCCGGTTGTCGGAGAGGTATCTCTGGGCCCTCTCGGTAATGCACATCACATAAGCCTTGCAAGCATTGCAACTAATGAGTTAGTTGTGAGATGATGTATTACGGAACGAGTAAAGAGACTTGCTGGTAACGAGATTTAACTAGGTATTGAGATACCGACGATCGAATCTCGGGCAAGTAACATACCGATGACAAAGGGAACAACGTAAGTTGTTATGCGGTCTGACCGATAAAAGATCTTCGTAGAATATGTAGGAGCCAATATGAGCATCCAGGTTCCGCTATTGGTTATTGACCGGAGACGTGTCTCGGTCATTTCTACATTGTTCTCGAACCCGTAGGGTCCACACGCTTAAGGTTTCGATGACAGTTATATTAGAGTTTATGAGTTTTGATGTACCAAAGTTTGTTCGGAGTCCCGGATGTGATCACGGACATGACGAGGAGTCTCTAAATGGTCGAGACATAAAGATTGATATATTAGAAGCCTATATTTGGATATCGGAAGTGTTCCGAGTGAAATCGGGATTTTACCAGAGTACCGGGAGGTTACCGGAACCCCCCGGGAGGTATATGGGCCTTAGTGGGCTTTAGTGGAAGAGAGGAGAGGTGGCCAGGGCTGGGCCGCGCGCCCCTCCCCCCCTAGTCCTAATAGGACAAGGAGAGGGGGCCGACGCCCCCCTTCCTTCTATCTCTCCTCTTTCCCCCCTCCCGAATCCTATTCCAACTAGGAAAGGGGGGGAATCCTACTCCCGGAGGGGGTAGGACTCCTCCTGGCGCGCCCTCCCTGGCCGGCCGCACCCCCCCCTTTGATCCTTTATATACGGAGGCAGGGGGCACCCCTAGACACACAAGTTGATCCACGTGATCATATTCTTAGCCGTGTGCGGTGCCCCCTTCCACCATAGTCCTCGATAATATTGTAGCGGCGCTTAGGCGAAGCCGTGCGACGGTAGTACATCAAGATTGTCACCACGCCGTCGTGCTGACGGAACTCTTCCCCGACACTTTGCTGGATCGGAGTCCGGGGATCGTCATCGAGCTGAACGTGTGCTAGAACTCGGAGGTGCCGTAGTTTCGGTGCTTGATCGGTCGGGCCGTGAAGACGTACGACTACATCAACCACGTTGTGCTAACACTTCCATTGTCGATCTACAAGGGTACGTAGATCACACTCTCCCCTCTCGTTGCTATGCATCACCATGATCTTGCGTGTGTGTAGGAATTTTTTTGAAATTACTACGAAACCCAGCAGTGGCATCCGAGCTTAGGTTTTATATGTTGATGTTATATGCAAGAGTAGAACACAAGTGAGTTGTGGGCGATATAAGTCATACTACTTACCAGCATGTCATACTTTGGTTCGGCGGTATTGTTGGACGAAGCGTCCCGGACCGACATTACGCGTACGCTTACGCGAGACCGGTTCTCCCGACGTGCTTTGCACAAAGGTGGCTGGCGGGTGACAGTTTCTCCAACTTTAGTTGAACCGAGTGTGGCTACACCCGGTCCTTGCGAAGGTTAAAACAGCACCAACTTGACAAACTATCGTTGTGGTTTTGATGCGTAGGTAAGATTGGTTCTTGCTTAAGCCCGTAGCAGCCACGTAAAACATGCAACAACAAAGTAGAGGACGTCTAACTTGTTTTTGTAGGGCATGTTGTGATGTGATATGGTCAAGACATGATGCTAAATTTTATTGTATGATATGATCATGTTTTGTAACCGAGTTATCGGCAACTGGCAGGAGCCATATGGTTGTCGCTTTATTGTGTGCAATGCAATCACGTTGTAATGCTTTACTTTATCACTAAGCGGTAGCGATAGTCATGGAAGCATAAGATTGGCGAGACAACAACGATGCTACGATGGAGATCAAGGTGTCACGCCGGTGACAATGGTGATCACGATGGTGCTTCCAAGATGGAGATCACAAGCACAAGATGATGATGGCCATATCATATCACTTATATTGATTGTATGTGATGTTTATCTTTTATGCATCTTATCTTGCTTTGATTGACGGTAGCATTATAAGATGATCTCTCACTAATTATCAACAAGTGTTCTCCCTAAGTATGCACCGTTGCGAAAGTTCTTCGTGCTGAGACACCACGTGATGATCGGGTGTGATAGGCTCTACGTTCAAATACAACGGGTGCAAAACAGTTGCACACGCGAAATACTCAGGTTATACTTGACGAGCCAAGCATATACAGATATGGCCTCGGAACACGGAGACCGAAAGGTCGAGCGTGAATCATATAGTAGATATGATCAACATAGCGATGTTCACCAATGAGACTACTCCATCTCACGTGATGATCGGACATGGTTTAGTTGATTTGGATCACGTAATCACTTAGAGGATTAGAGGGATGTCTATCTAAGTGGGAGTTCTTTAAGTAATATGATTAATTGAACCTAAATTTATCATGAACTTAGTACCTGGTAGTATCTTGCTTATTCATGTTTGATTGTAGATAGATGGCCCGTGTTGTTGTTCCGTTGAATTTTAATGCGTTCCTTGAGAAAGCAAAGTTGAAAGATGATGGTAGCAATTACACGGACTGGGTCCGTAACTTGAGGATTATCCTCATTGCTGCACAGAAGAATTACGTCCTGGAAGCACCGCTGGGTGCCAGGCCTGCTGCTGGAGCAACACCAGATGTTATGAACGTCTGGCAGAGCAAAGTTGATGACTACTCGATAGTTCAGTGTGCCATGCTTTACGGCTTAGAATTGGGACTTCAACGACGTTTTGAACGTCATGGAGCATATGAGATGTTCTAGGAGTTGAAGTTAATATTTCAAGCAAATGCCCGGATTGAGAGATATGAAGTCTCCAATAAGTTCTATAGCTGTAAGATGGAGGAGAACAGTTCTGTCAGTGAGCATATACTCAAAATGTCTGGGTATAATAATCACTTGATTCAATTGGGAGTTAATCTTCCAGATGATTGCGTCATTGACAGAATTCTCCAATCACTGCCACCAAGCTACAAGAGTTTCATGATGAACTATAATATGCAAGGGATGAATAAGACTATTCTCGAGCTCTTCGCAATGCTGAAAGCTGTGGAGGTAGAAATCAAGAAGGAGCATCAAGTGTTGATGGTCAACAAGACCACTAGTTTCAAGAAAAAGGGCAAAGGGAAGAAGAAGGGGAACTTCAAAAAGAACAGCAAGCAAGTTGCTGCTCAAGAGAAGAAACCCAAACCTGGACCTAAGCCTGAAACTGAGTGCTTCTACTGCAAGCAGACTGGTCACTGGAAGCGGAACTGCCTCAAGTATTTGGCGGATAAGAAGGATGGGAAGGTGAACAAAGGTATATGTGATATACATGTTATTGATGTGTACCTTACTAATGCTCGCAGTAGCACCTGGGTATTTGATACTGGTTCTGTTGCTAATATTTGCAACTCGAAACAGGGACTACGGATTAAGCGAAGATTGGCTAAGGACAAGGTGACGATGCGCGTGGGAAATGGTTCCAAAGTCGATGTGATCGCAGTCGGCACGCTACCTCTACATCTACCTTTGGGATTAATATTAGACCTAAATAATTGTTATTTGGTGCCAGCGTTAAGCATGAACATTATATCTAGATCTTGTTTGATGCGAGACGGTTATTCATTTAAATCAGAGAATAATGGTTGTTCTATTTACATGAGTAATATCTTTTATGGTCATGCACCCTTAAAGAGTGGTCTATTCTTATTAAATCTCGATAGTAGTGACACACATATTCATAGTGTTGAAACAAAAAGATGCAAAGTTGATAATGATAGTGCAACTTATTTGTGGCACTGCCGTTTAGGTCATATCGGTATAAAGCGCATGAAGAAACTCCATAATGATGGGCTTTTGGAATCACTTGATTATGAATCACTTGGTACTTGCGAACCGTGCCTTATGGGTAAGATGACAAAAACACCGTTCTCCGGTACTATGGAGAGAGCAACAGATTTGTTGGAAATCATACATACAGATGTATGTGGACCGATGAATGTTGAGGCTCGTGGCGGATATCGTTATTTTCTCACCTTCACAGATGACTTAAGCAGATATGGGTATATCTACTTAATGAAACACAAGTCAGAAACGTTTGAAAAGTTCAAAGAATTTCAGAGTGAAGTTGAAAATCATCGTAACAAGAAAATAAAATTCCTACGATCTGATCGTGGAGGAGAATATTTGAGTTACGAGTTTGGTGTACATTTGAAACAATGTGGAATAGTTTCGCAACTCACGCCACCCGGAACACCACAGCGTAATGGTGTGTCCGAACGTCGTAATCGTACTTTACTAGATATGGTACGATCTATGATGTCTCTTACTGATTTACTGCTATCGTTTTGGGGATACGCTCTAGAGATGGCCGCATTCACGTTAAATAGGGCACCATCAAAATCCGTTGAGACGATGCCTTATGAACTGTGGTTTGGCAAGAAACTGAAGTTGTCGTTTCTGAAAGTTTGGGGCTGCGATGCTTATGTGAAAAAGCTTCAACCTGATAAGCTTGAACCCAAATTGGAGAAATGTGTCTTCAGAGGATATCCAAAGGAAACTATTGGATACACCTTCTATCACAGATCCGAAGGCAAGACTTTTGTTGCTAAATTCGGAAACTTTCTGGAGAAGGAGTTTCTCTCAAAAGAAGTGAGTGGGAGGAAAGTAGAACTTGATGAGGTAACTGTACCTACTCCCTTATTGGAAAGTAGTACATCACAGAAACCTGTTTCTGTGACACCTACACCAATTAGTGAGGAAGCTAATGATAATGATCATGAAACTTTAGAACAAGATACTACTGAACCTCGTAGATCAACCAGAGTGAGATCCGCACCAAAGTGGTACGGTAACCCTATTCTGGAAGTCATGCTACTAGATCATGATGAACCTACGAACTATGAAGAAGCGATGGTGAGCCCAGATTCCGCAAAATGGCTTGAAGCCATGAAATCTGAGATGGGATCCATGTATGAGAACAAAGTATGGACTTTGATTGACTTGCCCACTGATCGGCAAGCAATTGAGAATAAATGGATCTTCAAGAAGAAGACTGACACTGACGGTAATATTACTGTCTACAAAGCTCGACTTGTCGCAAAAGGTTTTCGGCAAGTTCAAGGGATTGACTACGATGAGACCTTCTCACCCGTAGCGATGCTTAAGTCTGTCCGAATCATGTTAGCAATTGCCGCATTTTATGATTATGAAATTTGGCAGATGGATGTCAAAACTGCATTCCTGAATGGATTTCTGGAAGAAGAGTTGTATATGATGCAACCAGAAGGTTTTGTCGATCCAAAGGGAGCTAACAAAGTGTGCAAGCTCCAGCGATCCATATATGGACTGGTGCAAGCCTCTCGGAGTTGGAATAAATGCTTTGATAGTGTGATCAAAGCATTTGGTTTTATACAGACTTTTGGAGAAGCCTGTATTTACAAGAAAGTGAGTGGGAGCTCTGTAGCATTTCTGATATTATATGTGGATGACATATTACTAATTGGAAATGATATAGAATTTCTGGATAGCATAAAGGGATACTTGAATAATAGTTTTTCAATGAAAGACCTCGGTGAAGCTGCTTACATATTAGGCATTAAAATCTATAGAGATAGATCAAGATGCTTAATTGGACTTTCACAAAGCACATACCTTGACAAAGTTTTGAAGAAGTTCAAAATGGATCAAGCAAAGAAAGGGTTCTTGCCTGTGTTACAAGGTGTGAAGTTGAGTCAGACTCAATGCCCGACCACTGCAGAAGATAGAGAGAAAATGAAAGATGTTCCCTATGCTTCAGCCATAGGCTCTATCATGTATGCAATGCTGTGTACCAGACCTGATGTGTGCCTTGCTATAAGTCTAGCAGGGAGGTACCAAAGTAATCCAGGAGTGGATCACTGGACAGCGGTCAAGAACATCCTGAAATACCTGAAAAGGACTAATGATATGTTTCTCGTTTATGGAGGTGACAAAGAGCTAATCGTAAATGGTTACGTCGATGCAAGCTTTGACACTGATCCAGACAATTCTAAATCGCAAACTGGATACGTGTTTACATTAAACGGTGGAGCTGTCAGTTGGTGCAGTTCTAAACAAAGCGTCATGGCGGGATCGACGTGTGAAGCAGAATACATAGCTGCTTCGGAAGCAGCAAATGAAGGAGTCTGGATGAAGGAGTTCATATCCGATCTAGGTGTCATACCTAGTGCATCGGGTCCAATGAAAATCTTTTGTGACAATACTAGTGCAATTGCCTTGGCAAAGGAATCCAGATTTCACAAAAGAACCAAGCACATCAAGAGACGCTTCAATTCCATCCAGGATCTAGTCCAGGTGCGAGACATAGAGATTTGCAAGATACATACGGATCTGAATGTAGCAGACCCATTGACTAAGCCTCTTCCACGGGCAAAATATGATCAGCACCAAGGCTCCATGGGTGTTAGAATCATTACTATGTAATCTAGATTATTGACTCTAGTACAAGTGGGAGACTGAAGGAAATATGCCCTAGAGGCAATAATAAAGTTATTATTTATTTCCTTATATCATGATAAATGTTTATTATTCATGCTAGAATTGTATTAACCGGAAACATAATACATGTGTGAATACATAGACAAACAGAGTGTCACTAGTATGCCTCTACTAGACTAGCTCGTTAATCAAAGATGGTTATGTTTCCTAACCATGAACAAAGAGTTGTTGTTTGATTAACGGGATCACATCATTAGGTGAATGATCTGATTGACATGACCCATTCCATTAGCTTAGCACCCGATCGTTTAGTATGTTGCTATTGCCTTCTTCATGACTTATACATGTTCCTATGACTATGAGATTATGCAACTCCCGTCTGCCGGAGGAGCACTTTGTGTGCTACCAAACGTCACAACGTAACTGGGTGATTATAAAGGTGCTCTATAGGTGTCTCCAAAGGTAGATGTTGGGTTGGCGTATTTCGAGATTAGGATTTGTCACTCCGATTGTCGGAGAGATATCTCTGGGCCCTCTCGGTAATGCACATCACATAAGCCTTGCAAGCATTGCAACTAATGAGTTAGTTGTGAGATGATGTATTACGGAACGAGTAAAGAGACTTGCCGGTAATGAGATTGAACTAGGTATTGAGATACCGACGATCGAATCTCGGGCAAGTAACATACCGATGACAAAGGGAACAACGTATGTTGTTATGCGGTCTGACCGATAAAAGATCTTCGTAGAATATGTAGGAGCCAATATGAGCATCCAGGTTCCGCTATTGGTTATTGACCGGAGACGTGTCTCGGTCATTTCTACATTGTTCTCGAACCCGTAGGGTCCGCACGCTTAAGGTTTCGATGACAGTTATATTATGAGTTTATGAGTTTTGATGTACCGAAGTTTGTTCGGAGTCCCAAATGTGATCACTGACATGACGAGGAGTCTCGAAATGGTCGAGACATAAAGATTGATATATTGGAAGCCTATATTTGGATATCGGAAGTGTTCCGGGTGAAATCGGGGTTTTACCGGAGTACCGGGAGGTTACCGGAACCCCCCGGGAGGTATATGGGCCTTAGTGGGCTTTAGTGGAAGAGAGGAGAGGTGGCCAGGGCTGGGCCGCGCGCCACTCCCCCCCTCCTAGTCCGAATAGGACAAGGAGAGGGGGCCGGCGCCCCCCTTCCTTCTCTCTCTCCTCTTTCCCCCCTCTCGAATCCTATTCCAACTAGGAAAGGGGGGAATCCTACTCCCGGAGGGAGTAGGACTCCTCCTGGCGTGCCCTCCCTGGCCGGCCACACCCCCCCCCCCTTTGATCCTTTATATACGGAGGCAGGGGGCACCCCTAGACACACAAGTTGATCCACGTGATCATATTCTTAGCCATGTGCGGTGTCCCCTTCCACCATAGTCCTCGATAATATTGTAGCGGTGCTTAGGCGAAGCCCTGCGACGGTAGTACATCAAGATCATCACCACGCCGTCGTGCTGATGGAACTCTTCCCCGACACTTTGCTGGATCGGAGTCCGGGGATCGTCATCGAGCTGAACGTGTGCTAGAACTCGGAGGTGCCGTAGTTTCGGTGCTTGATCGGTCGGGCCATGAAGACGTACGACTACATCAACCACGTTGTGCTAACGCTTCCGTTGTCGATCTACAAGGGTACATAGATCACACTCTCCCCTCTCGTTGCTATGCATCACCATGATCTTGCGTGTGCGTAGGAATTGTTTTGAAAATACTACGAAACCCAACATCTTTATGGTTTCCACAATTAGGCTCATGACTTTGAACTTCTGTGGGACATCAAAGATGTGAAGCAAGTTAATTGCATGGCCTCTGATCATCTTGTGATCACCTGACTTTGGCAAGAGAGTGTACCTGAGGATCTAGTTGATTGTTGGCAATCCTGACAAATGTACTGATCCAAACTTGTGTGTCTCAAGAGCAGCATCCGGGATCTCCTTGTACATGTGTGCCATGGTGTTGTGATCCTTCTTCTTCTTGGCATAGACATCCAAGTCATCTTCATGTTCTTCTGGGGCATTGATCAACTTAGCCCATTCTGCAACTGTTGACTGGTACCTAGTGCCTTCAGACATCCAGACAATCCTTCCATCTGGGTATAAGTGAGCTGTGTAGTAGGACTCCATGATAAGCTCATCATTCCATTTTGTGAGCTTTTGAGCCACAAACTCGTCAACTCCACAAGCCTTGAAGCTGCCATATACACCAGGGAAGTGATCCTCATTTTCTTCAATGAATTTCCAATCAACCCATCTCATGTCACACACTATTGGCTTCTTGTCAAGCAAGATAGTCTCATAGAAGTCCTGATGTTCCTTTGTATGGAACCTGTAGTCCACAGCAGTCATTCTCCTGGTGGCATATGGATCTGACTCTCTCCATAGCCTTAGACCAGAGTCCTTCCTGACTTCCATGTTCTCTGCAATTGGATGAGCATCATCGTGGTCTGGAATTTTTTGCTTCAATTTCCTCAAGACAACAGAATCATCTTCTTCTTCCATTGCAGCTTCAGGCATTGGGGCCTTGTTTTTCTCTGCTGCTGGGATGTTCTTGGTGCTCCTCTTGGGTGCAATTTTGGGTTTTGGAGCAGCTGGCTTAGAAGTTTCTTTGGGCTTAGATGAAGCATCCCCTGATCTTATGGCATCTCCCATAAGCTTCTGAGCTTTAGGTGCTGGTGCAGCATCCTCTTCCTCTTCCTCTTCTTCAGTGTCTTTCATTATTGAAGATCTCCCAAGCACTCTGGCAGTGATCTTGTTGACCCTTTCCTTCCTTTTCTTTTCTGCCACAACCTGCTCTTTGGGTGCAGATCCCAAAGTCTCTTGAGTAGATGTTCTGGCTTTTGACATTGGAGCTCTCTTGGCAGGAACCTTTTGCCTCATCCTGGCTTAGTGGCAGCAGTTGTGCCATATTACTTTTTCAGGACTTTCCTCTTTGAGGTGGCTTCTTCTTCCTCAGCCACATAGTCCTCATCCTCTGACTCTGAGGTTCTTTTCTTGCTGGCCCTGGTGGCAGCCTTTGGCAGATTGCTTGGTGTGCTCCTACTTCCATCATCTAAGCTGCTAGAGGGACTAGTGCCCTCACTCAAGTGAACCTGTTCCTCTGACTTGTTCTGACTGTCACCCTGATCTGACATGATGCAAACACTGACAGCGGACCCTGTGAATAGATTATAGATGAGGTAGAGTGGATGAGCATCACAAAGTACAGAGGTTTTTGCAAAAGAATGAGTTAAAAACTTAGTTTTAGTTTTCCACAGGAAGCATTTCGGATCTACCGATTTGCAAACTCGGTGATACCGAAGCAGCATTTGGAACCTAAACTAGTGAACTCAGTCAGACTGAGTCACAGTTCGGTGGCGCCGAGACTGCTAGGGTTTCACAGAGTGCTGAACTCGGTCACACCGATTTGCAATTCTTGGACAGACCGAGAATCACATATGCAATGGCCTGAGCCAAATCGGTGGAACTGATTTCATCAACTCGGTCGGTCCGAGATGGTTTCGGCGGAAACCTAACCCTAAATTTTCAATTCACGACTAAACTACGAAGTGTTTTGGATGGATAGATTGATCTCAATCATGGCAAGATACATGGCAAAGCAATGTGCCGGGGAATCGGAGTTAGAACAGCACAAAGTTCAAGTCCATACCCTAGTTCGGTGATGAACTTTCTACGGCGGCAATGGCGGAGACGATCCCGTTGACGGCGGCGGAGAACAGCGACAGGAGGCGGCTGGCGACGAGGAGGATGATCCGGAGACCCAGGGAGGCAGAGCAGGCTAAGCGTGGGAGAAGAGGTTCGGAAAGTTTTCCAAAATTTGGGTCGCGGATATATATAGCCTGACTCTGTCGGTGTGACCGAGTGGAACAGCTCGGTGGCACCGAGATTCATAACTGCAAGCAGTTACTGAAACTCGGTGTGACCAAAAAGTTCAAATAGGTTGCACCGAGATTGAAAACTTAGATCGACTAAGTGATCTCGGTATGACCGAAATGGATGAATCAGTGTAAGTGCATCTAGTGCCACCCCTAGTTGGTTTTGGAGTATTGACGACAAACCTGCTTGAGGGACTAATGTGTTTGTGAGAATTGCAGGATAACACAGGTAGAAGTCCCTCATTGATTCGGTTTTCCTACCAGAGATGACCCCTAAAAATGTATGAAGACATTGAATTCAAAGGTGATATGTGGAGACATTCACATTGAAGACTATGACAAGAGAAGACATCGCGTGAAGACTATGGAGCGCGAAGACTTAGTTGTTTCACCGTTCTTTTTCTTCTTTGTTGAGTCATAGGAACCACCGTACTGCTAAGTGGGGTCCAAGAGAACCAGTCAGAATGACTGAAGTGATGCTTAACCAAAATCATATGTCTTCGAGCAAAGACAATGAGAGCAAATCTTATCCAGAGTTGGATAAGTCAGCTTTGCTTGTAGACCAAGTAAAGTTGTCATGTGTGTTTGAAATCTGACCGTTGGAACACATGTCAGTTCCTTAGTGACCCAGGGTCATTTCGGACAAATCAGGTTGGGTTGCCTAGTGGCTATAAATAGCCCACCCCCTACAACCATAAACGGTTGGCTGCTCAAAGTTGGTATACGGCTTTTGTCGTTTGAGAGCAACCCACCTCGAAGCCTTTGAGAGAGAATTCCTTGCAAGGATAAAGCCCTAAACACCCAAAGCCAAAGAGTGTTAGGCATCACTTAAGTCTTCCTGTCTACGTGATCTAAAGACTTATTACACTTGAGGACTGTGAATCCTCCAGCCGGTTAGGCGTCGCGTTCTGAGCATCCAAGGGTCATTGTGGATCGCCGGTGAACGAAGTCTGTGAAGGTTTGGAAGTCTGCCTTGAAGACTTACCAGAGTGATTGGGCGAGGACTGGGTGTCCTTAGGTCAAGGGGAATAAGGTGAAGACACGGTCTTCTGAGTTGAATCTCAGGATCCCTAACCAGACGTACAGTTGTCACAGCAACTGGAACTGGTCTAACAAATCATTGTCTTCAACGAGTCACTGGTTCTATCCTTCCCATCTCTTTATTTATAGTTGGTCCTTGTGAAGTCATTGTCTGTTTGCTTTATCTTTTGTCTTCACTGAGTGACTGCTTGTTCTGATTGGCTTCATACTATCTTCCTACCTGATCCATACTGCCATTAGTCGTTATGCTTTCACTTCATTGAATACTTGACTATGGCTTGCTTAGTGTAGTCTACCTTCCGCTGCATGGTAATAGGTTTATTTCTACTGTTCGTCTTCGAAACTCCCATGTTTTGAAGACTTTCTTAAAAATCGCCTATTCACCCCCTCTAGTCGATCACTAGCACTTTCAATTGGTATCAGAGCAAGGTACTCCCTTGTTCTGTGTGATTCGGTTTAACCACCTGGAGTTTTAGCTATGTCGACTGCAGGGATAATCAAAGTCTCCGCTGCGTGCCCAGTCTTTGATGGAACTGAATATCCCTACTGGAAGAATAAGATGCGCATGCATCTAGAAGCAATTAATGTCGACCTCTGGTATGTCGTCAAGAATGGCGTTCCTAAGGTTGGTGAAGGAGTCACCGCTGCTGATGTCAAGAAGTTCGTTCAACTGGACTCCACTGCCAAGAACATCATCTGTGGTCATCTAACCAAAGGACAGTATGGCCGTGTGAGTTCTCTGGAAACATCTAAGCTAGTCTGGGACTGGCTCTCCAAGGTCAACGAAGGCGTCTCAACCCAGAGAGATCAAAGAATCAGTGTCCTTCGCAACCTCTTCAACCGCTTCAAGAGAAACGACAATGAGAATGTTCAGCTCATGTTTGATCGACTCACTGACATCACAAATGAACTTCAAGCCCTTGGCGCTACTGAGATCACCAAGCATGAAGTTGTCAAGACACTCCTGAGATCACTTGACAGCTCGTTTGACACCCTAGCCCTGATGATTCAAGAACGTCCTGACTTCAAGACACTCGATCCGTCTGACATACTTGAAAGGCTCAACACACATGAGTTTCAGCTTTCTGAGAAAAGAGACATCTACGGTCCCAACTATGGGCGAACTCGTGCCCTGAAGGCAAAACCTATCTCCTGATCTGAAGAAGAATCTGACAGCAGTTCTGATGATCCTGAAGACATTGGAAAGGAGCTTGCTATGCTTGTGAAGAAGTTCCAAAAATTCACCAAGAAGAAAGGCTTCAGAAAGTCTTCACGATCAAGCTCTAGGAATGATGAAGCTTCTGCTCATGACTACAAGAAGAGAACATGCCACAAGTGCAAGAAACCTGGCCACTACATCTCTGAGTGTCCGCAGTGGGACAATGAGAACAAGAAGAAGAAGAGCAAGGAGTATGATTCTGACGACAAGAAGAAGAAGAAATACTCAAAGTCTTCTTCCAAGTCTTCCTCAAAGTCTTCATCACACAAGAAGAGCTCATCTGGCAAGGCTCGTGCGTTCGTTGGCAAGGAAATGGATTCAGAGGAGGAGTCCGCTTTTAAGGAGGCGGAGGTGGAGTCTGAGGAGGAGTCTGATTCTGGCGTTGCAAGTCTGGCTACAACATACGTTGCAAGTCCATCTTCAACACTGAAGACAATGGCTTCATCGCCGACGCCGATGCAAATGACAAGGACTACTCCGGTCCCACCTACTGCTTCATGGCATGCGGTGCCAAGGTAAACACACGCACTACTCATTATCAAACATCCAGTGAAGATGACTCTGATTGTGGTTCCAAACCCAGCTACAAAACACTTGCTAAAATTGCAACTAAACAACAGAAAGCTATGGAACATATTCAAAAACTGTTAGACAAAAGCGATGACCTGTTAGACGCTGAAATGACTCGATCTCAGTCCTTAATTGAAGACATAAAAAATCTTCATGTTAAGTATGAGGAACTGGAAAGTCGTCATGAAACGCTCTCAACAACTCACGAAAAGCTTTCCTATGATTATCTTCAAAGGAAGCAAGATCTTGAGAAATTGAGAGCAACTCATGAAGATCTTCAAAAGGAAAACGAGTCACTTCGCGCCAAACAGATCAGTTCCACTCAGGAAGGATTTGAACCACCATGTCTTAAATGCATTGAGCGTGACAATGCTACTTCTGTTGCTGGATGTTCTACTGCTGCTACTATTGTGATATCTTCAACTGTTGATGTGGTAACTAACCCCTCTGCTGAGGATACCACTGCTATTGCTGATGAAAATGCTAGGTTGAAGACATTGCTTGAAACAGGGATGTACAAAAGTCTCAAAGGGCATCAGACACTATGTGATGTCCTCAAAAGGCAGATCCTGAACCGAAACCCTAGGAAAGAGGGTCTTGGGTTCGAAAGGAAAATGAATGCTGATGGCTCTTACTGGAAACCTGAGCAGTACCCCAAAACCACATGGGTTGCTGCAAAGGAACCTTCAGTGGATCCATCCACCCTGTCTGGCTTCACTTGTGCTAATCCCATTGTTATTGATGAATCCTTTGATGCAAACTATAAACTATTTAAGAATCAGAATGGTGAAGTGTTTGCCAGGTATATTGGTACTAACTGCAGGAATGGGCTACCTATGAAGAAAGTCTGGGTGCCAAAAAAATGGTTGGAGAATCTTCCTGTGAATGTCGTTATGACACCACAAGTGAAGAAGACAAACCCCAGACTACAGGCTTCATATGGTCCAAAGGCTTCATACAGACAAAGGACTCACCTGAGTCGCACTAACGCAAATGTTTTGTATGGAAACCATACTCAGGCCTATGAGTATGAGCATGTTTCATCAAACCGCCATGTTCATAAGACCAAGAACTACTCTGCTTATTCTTATGAGTACTATTGTCCACCTGCAAGACTATTTGCTAGGGCTCCAAATCCAAAGTTCTCAGATGCTGCACTTTGACTCATTGCTTTGAAGCCGCCCTTGAAGATGTGGGTGGCTAAGAAAGCTTAACTCTCTTTTGCAGGGAAGGGTCTCCAGCCGAAAATCAAATTCGTCTGAAGCTATTGTTGGGGACCTTAAACATCTTGTCGGGCGCAAGATCAAATGCCCAAATGGTCTTATTATGTATTTTGTTCCTGAATCACTTGCTACTTGCCCTATCAGTCCTAACCTCGATCTAAGCTTTCATAATCCACTTGCTCATCAAATGTTTATGCTTCACAATTCTCTTCGTGAAGCCTATCCCCCTAACTGCACTGTAGGGTATGACACCAGCTGCTTCAGAATGGATTATTGATAGTGGGTGTACTAATCACATGACTGGCAAGCGAAGTCTTCTCATGGACTCAACTTTACGTCCATCTGACAAGAGTCACATCACATTTTCTGATACTGGTAAAAGCAAGGTATTGGGTCTAGGTAGAGTTGCAATCCCAAGGGATCAACACATGGATAAAGTGATGCTTGCTGAATCTATTGGTTTCAACTTAATGTATGTCTCAATGCTTTGCGATTTAAACATGATTGTGATATTTGGAAAATATTGTTGCCTTGTTCTAATGGAATCTGACAAGTCTCTAGTCTTTGAAGGGTATCAGAAAGATGATTTGTACGTGGTAGATTTCTCAGCAGGACCACAACTTGTCGTATGTCTTCTAGCAAAAGCTTCAGAATACTGGCTCTAGCATCGGAGGCTAGGGCATGCTGGCATGAGGAACTTAGACACTCTTGCAAAGAAGAAACATGGCATAGGCATCAAGGACATCAAGTTCAAGAAGGATCACTTATACGGTGCCTGTGAAGCAGGAAAGATGACGAGGATCAAGCATCCCTCGAAGACAATCATGACAACGACTCAATCCTTCGAACTGCTCCACATGGACCTCTTCGGTCCCACTCACTACTCAACTCTTACTACTACTGCTTGTCTCTATGGCTTTGTCATTGTTGATGACTATTCAAGATATACTTGGGTGCATATAATCCTCTACAAGACTGAAGTGCAGGATGTCTTCAGACGCTTCGCCAATCGAGCCGTGAACAACTATGGCGTCAAGATCAAGCACATCAGAAGTGACAATGGCACTGAATTCAAGAACACTGGCCTCGACACTTATCTTGATACTTTGGGCATCTCTCATGAATTCTCAGCTCCGTACATGCCACAGCAGAATGGCGTCGTGGAATGCAAGAACAGAACACTTATTGAGATGGCCCGGACGATGCTCGATGAATACAAGACTCCAAGAAAGTTCTGGCCTGAAGCCATTGATACTGCATGCCATATCATCAACCGTGTTTATCTTCATAAGCTTTTGAACAAAACATCCTATGAGCTCCTCACTGGTAAGAAGCCAAATGTCAGTTACTTCAGAGTATTTGGTGCCAGGTGCTGGATCAAGGATCCACATCACACTTCAAAATTTGCACCGAAAGCGCATGAAGGTTTTATGCTTGGATACGGAAAGGACTCGCACTCCTACAGAGTCTTCAACCTCTTTCACTATAAAGTGGTTGAAACTGTGGATGTGCGGTTCGATGAGACTAACGGCTCGCAAAGAGAGCAACTGCCAAATGTGCTAGATGAAGTTCCATCCAGTGAAACCATCAAGCTCATGGGAACTGGTGAAATCATACCGTCTGAAGCTTAGCCTGAAGAGGAACTCATCATCTGCACCTGATCAACCTGAAGACAATGCTCAGCCTGAAGACAATCCTTCTAACAATGACAATGATCAGCAAGAGCAAAATCTACGTCCTGTTCATCCTTGTGTTGCAAATGAAGTACAGATTGAGAGAATAATTGATAGCATCAATGCACCAGGTCCACTCACTCGTTCAAGGGCAACACAGCTAGCAAATTTCTGTGGGCACTTCACATTCGTCTCAATATCTGAACCTAAGAAAGTTGATGAAGCCTTCATGGAACCTGAATGGATTCAAGCTATGCAAGAAGAGCTTCAACAGTTTGAGTTGAATAATGTATGGGAACTGGTCAAGCGTCCTGATCCTCGTAAGCACAATATCATAGGCACTAAATGGATATATCACAACAAGCAAGATGAGCATGGTCAAGTTGTCAGAAACAAAGCTCGTCTCGTTGCTCAAGGATACACTCAAGTTGAAGGAATTAACTTTGATGAAACATTTGCTCCCATGGCTAGGCTTGAAGCTATACGCATACTGCTGGCCTATGCAAATCATCATAACATTCTTCTGTATCAAATGGATGTGAAGAGCGCTTTTCTCAATGGCAAGATTGAAGAAGAACTGTATGTTGCACAACCGCCTGGCTTTGAAGATCCAAAACATCCTAACATGGTTTACAAGCTCAACAAGGAATTGTATGGCCTCAAACAAGCCCCTTGAGCTTGGTATGACACACTCAAAGACTTCCTGAAGAGCAAAGGCTTCAAACATGGTTCCCTGGATCCCACTCTCTTCACGAAGACATGTGATGGTGAACAGTTTGTGTGCCAAATATATGTGGATGACATTATCTTTGGCTGCACCAACCAGAAATACAGTGATGAGTTTGGATATATGATGCAAGAGCAATATCAGATGTCCATGATGGGTGAGCTGAAGTTCTTCCTTGGTCTTCAAATACGACAGCAACGCAACGACATCTTCATATCTCAAGAGAAATATCTCAAAGATTGCCTGAAAAAGTTTGGAATGCAAGACTGCAAAGGCTACACGACGCCAATGCCAGCTAAACACCATCTGGGTCCCGACGACAATGGTAAAGAGTTCCATCAAAAGGTATACCGCTCCATGATTGGTTCTTTGCTTTATTTATGTGCATCTAGGCCAGATATCATGCTTAGTGTTTGCATGTGTGCCCGGTTCCAAGCGGCACCAAAGGAATCACATCACTTAGCTGTGAAGCGAATTCTTTGATATTTGGCTCTCACCCCAACACTAGGATTATGGTATCCAAAGGGCTCAGAGTTTGATCTAGTTAGATTCTCGGATGCTGATTATGCTGGTGACAAGGTGGATCGCAAGTCTACATCAGGCACATGTCACTTTCTGGGACGATCACTTGTATGTTGGTCTTTAAAGAAGCAGAACTGTGTATCTCTCTCCACTACTGAATCTGAATACATTGTTGCTGGATCTTGCTGCGCTCAGCTTCTATGGATGAAGCAAACACTCAAGGACTATAGCATTCATCTAAAGCAAGTGCCACTCTACTGCAACAACGAGAGCGCCATCAAGATTGCTAACAACCCAGTTCAGCACTCGAAGACAAAGCACATTGAAATTCATCATCACTTTCTCAGAGATCATGTCATGAAGGAAGATATTGATATCATACACGTCAACACTGAAGAGAAATTGGCAGATATCTTCACAAAGCCCTTGGATGAGAAAAGGTTTTGCAAGTTACGGTGTGAGCTAAATATCTTGGAATCCACAAATGTCCTGTGATCAGGCACACTTCCTAACACTTATGCATGTTGATGACTTAGATGTGCAACACACGAAGTAACGTATGTCTTCAATCAATGAAGACTTACATTCTGAGTGTGAATACATTAATGTGGAATTTGACTTTGGAGCGCCACGATAATTGTGCGCCGTGTCTGGGTCTAATACTTCCTATACGGTGGGTAACGCCACCACCAAATTCTTCCCTAAGAAGTGTTTCTCACATGGCGTTACATTTGCAAAATCTTCACTTTCTGTTTGTCTTCAGTGTTAACATGGCTTCACGTTTATCTTCAACATACTGATTTGGTTTCTGTCCTCTACAGCATTCACTTATAGCTATGGCTTCTTGCTGAATCTTTTGAACTAAGTGAATGTGATCGGACCCTAACCCCTCTATGCTTCTTTCCTAAGTCTATCTATCCAAATCATATGCATTCTATTGATACTGTCAAAACGTCTTCTCTGCATCCTTATCAGCAGAAGACACAGAGACAAACATTAATTCGTTTTCAATGCTAAATCCTTCCACCTGAAACCCAGATAAGTGGGAACGACCACCCGACAATACTGGCGTGCATGGGAACGTGGAACAACCTCCGATGTTGCATGATAGCCACGTGTCCTTCAGATGTGAACCGCCAGGGGCACCTGTGTAATAACACTGTGCTGTCTCTGTCCCTATAAATGCACGCCTCACCCCCGTCATTATCTCTTCTTCCACTCTCGCACAAACCCTAGCGCCACCGCTAGCCCTAGACGACGCCGGCGATGAAGCGCTTAGCTGTCGTGACCTCACCGACGTCGTCCTCATGCTGGCCGCGGACATCGTCTTCTCCGCCGTCGCCGTAGGTGTCCTCCGTCGCCAAGTTAGGGCACGGACGATCGAACTGCTCGGCCTCCTCTCCCACTCTGTCTAGCAGTTCCTCGTGTGGTAAATAAAACCTCCTTTTTATAGTCCTTTTGATCTGATAGATTCATCCTTTTCAACCACAAGTAGTTTCTGTTCACACATGTTGGATCTATCTCATACTGCATCTCATAACATGACTAGTATATTCACTTATGCTTCACAAAGTAGTTAGATTCCTCACTTGTACTTATTCGTGGATTCGTACAAATCTGGAACCAACTCTCTACCTATGAGTGAATGTCTTCGCACTATGAGGTCAATGTCTTCTAACTGATTTATCTTCAAAAATCTTCTGAGAATGCATATGACCTCTTTCCCTTCCCTCGCACCTTTAATGCTGTCACGGGTACATGTCCGTGGGAGAATCCCTTGGTTCTCATAGTCTGCATTCATGTGCAGAGTTCTTACAGCATCATATAAATTCTCCAAAAGCCAGTTCTTGTCTGACCAGTAGACGGAAGACTTTGATAGCTTTGAAGCCTTTCAGTCTAAACTTCATGGCACCAGAAGAATCTATAAGGAAGGGTGGCACACAGCGCCGTGGTAACACCTCAAGAGATCTGCCTCCTGACCTCTGTACAAAACAGATCCGAGGGAGGACTACAATCAGCGGAAAACTCGAATCCAATGGATTCGAAGATATTCGGCAGAACAATGGTTCAAGTACAGGTTTGTGACCCAGGAGTATGCTGAGAAGAATGCCATCAAGCGACCGTGGGGAGACATCCTATACAGAAATCTTCAACCCAGGTCCAGAGCTGAAGCCATTGAACAAGGCTTCTATCCCTGCATGGTCCGTGGACCACAGCCTGCAGATGCAGACCCATCGTCATTGCTATGGTGTCGTGACGACAATCTGTTCAAGTGCAACCTTCAGTTTGCCAGGAACCAAAGAAAACAAGAAGTCACGGGGATTAGACTTCAATCCAGGTCCCTCTGCTCCTCGTGTCGATGGCTCACGCGAAGCTGAACCCAATCTTGTTGGGCCCTTCTACAACCTAGAAGGTCTCATCACTCACATTATGGTTCAAGGGATCGCCATGGATGAACCTGCAGACGACACTGAATCTGACGAAGCGCCTGCACCACCGAAGCCAAAGAAGCTGAAGAAACCTAAGGCTTCGAAGCCTGCCCCTGCACCAAAGGTTTCACGGGCAAAGCCTCTGGCCACTGCACCTCCTGAACATAGTGTGCAGTCTAAAGATCTGTCACGCATCTCCAAGCCCTCCAAAGTGAAGATGCCCATGCAACCCACCAGCCAAGCACTGACCCCTGCTGCTGTTCTGCGCAATGAGAATGACGCCATTGATCTATCCAGCGACGACGACCTTGGCAATGACGCTCTTGAGCAGTTGATCAAGAGCAAGCAAGAGGCAGAAATCTTCAATGACCTTCCTCTCTTTGATGTTGAAATCATCAACACGTTCATTGATGAGTGGTTTGACAGCCCAAATGTTAGCTTTGATGATCTTCAGCTTCCCATTGGCCTCAGCGTCGCCTTCCACGGAGCCATTGCTGCTGAGCTGGCTCTAGCCTAGAAAATTGTCGAGCTAAAGCATAAGATAGATTATGAAAAAGCTCAGTTCAAGAAGCATATGGCCAAGCTCAATGTTGAAGACATTCAGAACTTCCAGGTCATGATGCATGAGCTCAAGGAAGCATTCCGAACCAAATGCGAAGAAGCCAAAGGTTCTCGTGAGCGCATGAAGGATCTTGCTGCTAAATGTGTTCAGGGATACAATGAAGCTGAAAAGCGCAAGGCCTTGGGGCGACCAGGCATCGACCCCAGAATGGTGGCCAAGAAGAAGAAGAAGCCAGCTGTGGCAGAACCCGAAGCACCAAGGCAGGAAGTACATCCAATTGTCTTCCCAGCCAGTATGACAGGCTCGAAGCCTAAGGTCCCCACAGTGGCTTCAGAACTGAAGAAAACAAGGGCAGCTGAAGCTGAAGCCAGAAAGCACAAAACCAAGGCCACCACTGATGATGCTCCTCCAACTAAGAAACGCAAAACCAAGAAGAGAGATCGGGCTGCTCCCACAGAGCCCCTTGAGGCTGAGCCAATCTCAGTGGCTCGTCCTGCGTCTGAAAATCAAGAACGCCAAGTGGTAGTTCATGAGCCTGCTTCCACACAGGCTCATGAAGCTGAAGACAATCCAGCTGTTGACCCCACCGCAGCTGAAGACATTGGTCCTCACGACAATGTTGAAGATGATGAAGTCCTTCCTCAGATCGAGCACCAGTTGGTATCATCGCCTGTGCTCACGCACAGCAAACTCATCAGCATTGGTCGTCCTCTGACGCTAACTGCTCAGGATGCATCGTGGGTTGATCACCCACAACGACAAGACACCCCAATTTCTCCCCAACCACAAGTCACCTCACCCGTGCAAGATGACGATGACTTTGAGGCCCAGCAAACTCCATCTCCACAACCGTCGCCAACATTACACAGGCTTCGCAAAGGACTGAGGCCCCAAGTCACTCCCACTGTGCACGTGTCAGAGTCTGAAGCCAAAACCGCTGAAGACATTCCGATTGCATCAGTCGATGAAAGAGAAGAACCAAGATTTGAAGTCGAAAGAGTTGCTACACCCCCGTCCCACCAAGATGTTGTTCTCAAGGAGAACGTGTCCGACCCTCCAGCTTCTGAAGTGGAGGTTAACAATCCTGAGGCGGCCACCAACATCAACACTGAAGCCAATGACGTTGTCATGGCTGAAGCTAATGTGGCGCCTGAAGCTACTGCGGTGCCAGGAGTACAAGCGCCTGAAGCCACTGCAGCGCCCGAAGCCACTGCTGAAGCACCTGAGGTGCAAGCACCTGAAGCTAATGTGGCCCCTGAAGCCCATGTCAACGACAATGCCAATGCTCTTGTTCCCCCTCCAAGACCTCACACCATTGAGATGTCATTTGATCGTGGTCAGCCTGTTATGGTCCGATGGACCATTCTGACTCCTCCACCTACGGCGGGTCCACAATTTGACTATCATGTCGAGCACAGACCTCCCGTCCAGAAGCCCAAGCCAAGACTTCCACGATTCCCAGGCACTGCAACTTCACCTAGGGTCTTCAATGTGAATGGCTCCGTGGCACACAACACCTTCTTCAACAGCGCTAAGAACCCCTACACCAAACCTCGCATTTCATCAGATCGGTTCTGGAGCTATCAGCAGCGCAGCTACTATTCCTGCGTCTTATACAATCAAGGGCGCATATTTCCACATATGCGTCTCGACACTGAAGCTATAGCTGGCCTGCCCTGCCTTGAAGAAGCGTTGGATTGCTTCAGAGATGCTGGACTTCTGCAGTTTGTCACAGATAAGGAACACTGGAATGAAGAGCTTCTGCTACAGTTCTATGCAACTCTTCACATTCGAGGCTACAACAGGGATCCAAAGACTTGGGTCCTTGAGTGGATGACAGGCAATGTCCGTCATGAAGCCAAAGCTCTTGATATCATTGAGCTCACAGGCCTGCCCACTCCTGGTGAATACTATGAGCCAGGTTGTCAACAACACTAGAATGCTTTGGAGAGCATTTTTCAGAAGCCAGAACCCAACATGAGTCAAATGCTAAGCATGATGAAGCCTTTGCCTCACGACGTTGAATACCCGTCTGAATTCTTTGTTAAAGACCTAGAGTATCTGCCTCGCACCATTTACCATATCATCAGAAAGACTCTATGGCCTGTCAAAGGACATTCATCTGCAGCGAAGCTTGAAGGAGCAATGAAGACTTTGGTTTTCTATATCTTCAATGGCATCAGCTTCAATGCTCAAGACTTCTTCATCAGGCAGTTGGCTGCATCAGGCTCCGACATTTTTGGTCTGAAGTTTTATGCTCCATGGGTATTGCGCCTTATCAAGCTTCACTCTGCAATCAACTATCAGCCGTATGCGCGCAATCATCTTGTCTTCTTGCCACAGGTTGATCTGTCTGTTGAAGCTATTTACCCAGAGCCTGCTAAGGATCCCATTTATCTTCACAATGTTGATCACCAAAGCTTCACCCAGCCTATTGAAGGAGTTCAAGCAGTTTCTCGTGTTTATCCCCTCGCTGGCAACACACGTGCCCCTCGTGCTCAAACTGATGCCACAAGAAGCACAATTGCGCAAAGGCCTCGAAGGCGTTCTCGTGTTCTCAATGACCGAGAGCTTCTCGTCATGCTACACCAGAAACAGGACAAACATCACGACTGGCTTAAGCATCAGATGCAAAGCCTCTTGGTGGATGTCAACCGCATTCGCAATCTTGCCACCAAGAATGCCTTTGTCACTTATGAAACCTGTCGGAGGTCGTGGAAGAGTTTGACATTGCTTAGTGCTGAAGCTGATCTGCAAGATGATGGCTTCACCGAACGATTCAAGTTTGACTCAACTCCTCCCAGGAATGCTCACTTGTGTCGGACTCCCTCACTTGAAGACTCTGACTATTCGTCCTCAGCTGCGACAGTGAATGCCAGAGTCATTGATGACCAAGATGATGCAACTTTGCCTCCTCCAACTTCAGCGTGTATCGACACTGCACCAAGCTCTTCAGCACCACCGGACCTCAACGACGACCCTGCTACCTCGCCTGCACCTCATGGGAACGAGTAGGCGCTCTATGTCTTCAAACCTTTTTGGTCCTTACTGACAAAAGGGGGAGAAGCATATGAGTTGACAGTGTTCAAGCGGGTCCATATGGGTGGTTGCTTTACCTTTTGCTACTTTTGCCAAGTGCTTACAACTCTTGCTTGCTTTTCGATACATTTGGTTCTTTGAGTTGTAACACTTAAACTCGATGGTCGTCTGCTACTTATTTGCTATTCTGTGATGCGATGATAAATTCCGCATGTGCGATGGTAAATTCCGCACTTAGTTCATTTTGCAGACGTCCATTTTTCATTATGCATGTCATTATCTTCGTTACATCATATCATGCATGATGAATTGTCATCATAGGTTGAAGAGGATCTACACAAGTACAACCTGCCATGTGCATTTGCATTCCAAGAGCAAATTACTTATATGCACATCTTCAGGGGGAGCCTTTGCAACTTATGAAGACAATACCCTATCCTTTACAAGTTCACATATTTTATTCCCCGTTGAAAACTTCAACCAGTTTGTCATCAATCACCAAAAAGGGGGAGATTGTAAGTGCATCTAGTGCCACCCCTAGTTGGTTTTGGAGTATTGACGACAAACCTAGTTGAGGGACTAATGTGTTTGTGAGAATTGCAGGATAACATAGGTAGAAGTCCCTCATTGATTCGGTTTTCCTACCAGAGATGACCCCTAAAAATGTATGAAGACATTGAAGTCAAAGGTGGTATGTGAAGACATTCACATTGAAGACTATGACACGAGACGACATCGCGTGAAGACTATGGAGCGCGAAGACTTAGTTGTTCCGTCGTTCTTTTTCTTCTTTGTTGAGTCATAGGAACCACCGTACTGCTAAGTGGGGTCCAAGAGAACCAGTCAGAATGACTGAAGTGATGCTTAACCAAAATCCTATGTCTTCGAGCGAAGACAATGAGAGAAAATCTTATCCAGAGCTAGATAAGTTAGCTTTGCTTGTAGCCCAAGTAAAGTTGTCGTGTGTGTTTGAAATCTGACCGTTGGAATACGTGTCAGTTCCTTAGTGACCCAGGGTCATTTCGGACAAATCAGGTCAGGTTTCCTAGTGGCTATAAATAGCCCACCCCCTACAACCATAAACGGTTGGCTGCTAAGAGTTAGTATACGGCTTTTGTCGTTTGAGAGCAACCCACCTCGAAGCCTTTGAGAGAGAATTCCTTGCGAGGATAAAGCGCTAAACACCCAGAGACAAAGAGTGTTAGGCATCACTTAAGTCTTCCTGTCTGTGTGATCTGAAGACTTATTACACTTGAGGACTGTGAATCCTCCAGCCGGTTAGGCATCGCGTTCTGAGCATCCAAGAGTCATTGTGGATCATCGGTGAATGAAGTCTGTGAAGGTTTGGAAGTCTTCCTTGAAGACTTACCAGAGTGATTGGGCGAGGATTGGGTGTCCTTAGCTCAAGGGGAATAAGGTGAAGACACAGTCTTTCGAGTTGAATCTCAGCCTTCCTAACCAGACGTACAGTTGTCACAACAACTGGAACTGGTCCAACAAATCATTGTCTTCAACGAGTCACTGGTTATATCCTTCCCATCTCTTTATTTACAGTTGGTCCTTGTGAAGTCATTGTCTGTTTGCTTTATCTTTTGTCTTCACTAAGTGACTGCTTGTTCTGATTGGCTTCATACTATCTTCCTACCTGATCCATACTGCCATTAGTCGTTGTGCTTTCACTTCATTGAATACTTGACTATGGCTTGCTTAGTGTAGTCTACCTTCCGCTGCATGGTAATAGGTTTATTTCTATTGTTTGTCTTCGAAACTCCCATGTTTTGAAGACTTTCTTAAAAATTGTCTATTCACCCCCCCCCCCCTCTAGTCGATCACTAGCACTTTCAACCGGTCAGACTGAAACGCACAAAGAAGTTTTGGATTTTTAAGTCTATGACGAATCGGGGACTCCGAGTGCTCCTCACACAGAGTGGATCGAATCCGACTTGATCAAACTTTGTGATGCAGCATGAATAGAGTTTGAGACGAGAAAAGCATAGATAGCTAGAGAAGGTTCTTAGGCATTCTTGTCCATCCACTTGGCAAAAGAAAAAGAAACCAACCAATCAAAACAACAAGTGGATGTCCTCGAATGAGTAAATTATGCAACCAACATGCTCACACAATAAAATGACAAATGAAATATGTGGCAAAGCATGCACAAACAATTCTAGCATCTATCAAGTAATTGGCGATGACTAGGTCATCTATATATGAGTATATTGACTTAGGAGTCAAATGAGAAAATTTGATCGTAGGTTATACTCATCATTTAAGCACAAGTGGGGTTACCACTTTTACATAAAGCGTTGTTGTGTTCACACCATTAGAGTTGCTTTAGCTCAATTCTTAGAGTAAAGCTCCCCCTAGATGTGAGATCCCCCCTAAGAGGGATGAACTAACCTTGGGTTTTGTCGATGATGACTTCATGTAGATGTTGAAGATGTGGATGCTCAATGTTGATGTAGATCATTTGGAGCAATCCTTTGGAGTGAGTTGCACTTTCAATACCTACACGGGTTAGTCCCACAAGGAACAAACAAGGATATACATAGACATAGAGTGATGCACACACAAGATGATGTCTATGAAAGCATTAGGTCACCTTGTCCCTTGTCTTACCAACAAGAGGGTTTGTGACTCCTTGAACTAGTGCAAGACGTGGAAGCTGATTGCACTTGCTCTTGCTAAAATGATAAGAGTGAAGTATGTTGGCGGAGTCACCCTCAGGAACTCTCTAGTTCTTCTTATTCGGGATCCACATCATCTTGATGGGAATCCTCGGAGTTGTAGTTGTACTTGATGAAGTGGAATTTGATGTAGTCTTGGGAACCCACTTGACCAAGGCCTTGGGAGCTTCTTCAAATGCATCAATTTCCTCTTGAAGCTTGTCCTTGCCTTTTTCCTTGTGGTCTTGTGGTGGAAAATCATCTTGAGCTTGTGTCCCCTTGAAAGAAGTAGGATCATACTTCTCTTGTTGAGGAACAAACTTCGTCTTGGGGTATTGATCTTCTTCCCACTCAACTCCATTGGCATTGAACTTTCGTTCAAAACCATCACCTTGATTCTTCCGGTGCCTTCCTTGCTTGCGTACAATTTCCTTGAATTGCTTACTCCCGGCAAGGCTCTTGTAAACACCTTTCTCTATGATTCCCTTCAATAAGCTATTTTCTTGCTCAAGTGTAACTTGGCTAAGAGAATCATTAGTGGAATCAAGAGAACTACTAGAAGCAACAACATTGGATTTAGCATGATTATTGTGACTACTAGAGGAAGAATCCTTCTTGTTCTTGTTACTAGACTCAAGTTGAGGCATGTAAGTGGATAAGAGTAAACGCTTGGCAATGTAAGAAGAACTTTTCTTGCGAAGATCATCATTGATTGCCTTTAAGAACTCATGCTATTGCTCAAGATTGAGCTTTTCAAAACGTAATTTCTCATGAGTCCTTAAAAGTTCTCGATGATCTCCTAAGGTAGTTTCATGAGCTAACTTAAGAGTGTTTAGTTCTTTAGTTAGAAACTCAATCTTCTCCTTATCATTGTCATTCGTTTTATCTTGATTGGCATGATTAATTGACGTCTCATCATAGTATTCATCACTAGAGTTGTCAACAAGTAAATCATCATCACCTAACAAGTCATCTTCATCACTATTGAAATCAACATACTCGGGGTGTGATACCTTTGGGCCTTTAGCCATGAAGCATCTTCCAAGTCCTTCATTTGGTGAATCAAATATGTCGTAGGAGTTGGTTGACACAAGTGCTAGACCGGCAACACCTTCATCTTGAGTATATTCGGAGTCGGAGTGATAGCTTCTCTCGGATTGATTGTCGGAGTCGGAGCCGGATACCCATTCACCACCATGAGCTTGATGTCTTCGTTTTGTGTAGCTCCTTGATGACTTGTCCTTCCTTTCCGAATCCTTGCTTCTCCGGGATGTTCTTTGTTCATAACGATCATATCTACTCCTTCTCTCTCTTGATGGTGATTCTTCTCTTCTACTTCTTCTTTTTGGAGAATCTTCTCTTCTCTTGTAGGGTGCCGTACACTCATTGGAATAGTATCCGGGTCTTCCATAATTGTAGCAATTTCGCTCTCGACTAGAAGACCTTTTTTCATTGTAGGACCTTGACTTGGAACTTCTCTCTTTGCTTCTACTCTTGTAGAACTTGTTGAAGTTCTTCACCATTAGGCTCAATTCTTCATTGAAGGTTTGTTTCTCACTTGATGATGTGGGGGCTTCACATGAGGCTTTGTAAGCACCACTTGACTTGTTATGGAGCTCCTCCTTATCCTTGAGTGACATCTCATGAGCAACAATTCTTCCAATGACTTCCGTTGGCTTGAGATCTTTGTAACTGGGCATCATTTGGATCAATGTGCATACTATATCATATTTTCCGTCCAAAGCTCTTAGGATCTTTTTGATGATGAATTTGTCGGTCATCTCTTCACTTCCTAAGCCGGCGATGTCATTTGTGATAAGAGCAAGCCTAGAGTACATTTTAGTGACACCTTCACCATCCTTCATTTTGAACTTGTCAAGCTGACTTTGAAGCACATCCAACTTGGATTCCTTGACGGAGTCGGTACCTTCGTGCATATCAATCAAAGTATCCCAAATTTCCTTTGCATTCTCAAGACGGCTGATTTTGTTGAATTCTTCGGGGCACAATCCGTTGAAGAGGATATCACAAGCTTGAGCATTGTATTGCAGCATCTTCAACTCTTCCGCGGTAGCTTCATGGTTCGGTTCTCTCCCATCAAAGAATTCACCTTGCAAGCCAATACACACAATAGCCCATACGGCGGGGTTATGTCCAAGAATATGCATTTTCATCTTATGCTTCCAACTAGCAAAATTAGTACCATCAAAGTAAGGACCTCTACGGTGGTAGTTTCCCTCCCTAGACGCCATACTGTCCTAGGTTGTGAAACCAAGGCTATGACTTCCAAAAGCTATGGAAATCAAAGCAAATGGAGACCAAAGCTCTAATACCACTTGTAGGATCGAAAGTATGTCTAGAGGGGGGTGATTAGACTACTTGACCAAATAAAAACTTATCCTTTTCCCAATTTTAGTTCTTGGCAGATTTTAGCAACTTTGGACAAGTCAAGCAATCTTAACACAATTCAAGCAAGCATGCAAAGAGTATATGAGCAGCGGAAAGTAAAGCATGCAACTTGCAAGAATGTAAAGGGAAGGTTTTGGAGGATTCAAACGCAATAGGAGACACGGATGTTTTTGTCGTGGTTCCGATAGGTGGTGCTATTGTAGATCCACGTTGATGGAGACTTCAACCCACGAAGGGTAACGGCTGCGCGAGTCCACGGAGTGCTCCACCCACGAAGGGTCCACGAAGAAGCAACCTTGTCTATCCCACCATGGCCGTCGCCCATGAAGGACTTGCCTCACTAGCGGTAGATCTTCATGAAGTAGGCGATCTCCTTGCCCTTACTAACTCCTTGGTTCAACTCCACAATATTATCGGAGGCTCCCAAGTGACACCTAGCCAATCTAGGAGACACCACTCTCCAAGAAGTAACAAATGGTGTGTTGATGATGAACTCATTGCTCTTGTGCTTCAAATGATAGTCTCCCCAACACTCAACTCTCTCTCACAAGATATGGATTTGGTGGAAAGAAGATTTGAGTGGAAAGCAACTTGGGGAAGGCTAGAGATCAAGATTCATATGGTAAGAATGGAATATCTTGGCCTCAACACAAGTGTAGGTGGTTCTCTCTTAAAAAAAGTAAGTTAGAAGTGTAGGTTTGTTCTGATGGCTCTCTCCATGAATGAAGAGGTGGTGGAGGGGTATATATAGCCTCCACACAAAATCTAACCGTTACACACAACTTTCCAGTCTCGGTGGGACCGAATTGATAAACTCGATCGGACCGATTCAGCAAAGCTAGTGACCGTTAGGAGTTTCGGTTGGACCGACATGCAACTCGGTAGGACCGATATGGTTAGGGTTAGGGCATAGCGTAATCTTGGTGAGACCGATTACACAAACTCAGTGAGACCTATTTTGGTAATAAGTTAACCAGAGAGTTGGTCAGGTAAACTCGGTGGGGCCGATTCGCTCATTTCGGTGAGATCGAAATGTTACAAAAGGGAAATAGAGAGTTTACATTGCAATCTCAGTGGGACCGGTCGCTCATCTCGGTGGGACCGAAATGTTACGAAGGGAAACAGAGAGATTACAATCCCATCTCGGTGAGACCGAGATCCCTATCGGTGAGACCGATTTTCTAGGGTTTGTGGCAGTGGCTATGACATTTGAACTCAGTGGCGCCGGATGGAAAGAATTGGTGGGGCCGAGTTTGACTTTTAGTTTAGGTCATATGTGGATGTCAGAAAGTAGTTGAGGGCTTTGGAGCATATCACTAAGCATTTTGAGCAAGAGCCTCATTAAGCAACACCTCATCCCTCCTTGATAGTATTGGCTTTTCCTATATACTCAATGTGATCTTGGATCACTAAAATAGAAAATGTTGAGTCTTGAGCTTTGAGCTTGAGCCAATCCTTTTGTCCTTAGCATTTTGAGGGGTCCACTTTTCTCATCCATGCCATGCCAATCATTGAGCTTTCCTGATATATTAATTTTGCAATAGCATTATCTCAATGAGCTATATGTTGTTAGGAATTACCAAAACCACCTAGGGATAGTTGCACTTTTAGATGGGTACTTGGTATGTTGACTTTTTCGTAGACTCCCAGCAACGGCGCCAGAAATCTTTCTTGCTACCTTTTGAGCCCTATGTTGGTTTTCCCTTCAAGAGGAAAGGGTGATGCAACAAAGTAGCGTAAGTATTTCCCTCAGTTTTTGAGAACCAAGGTATCAATCTAGTAGGAGGCCACGCACGAGTCCCTCGCACCTACACAAACAAATAAAATCCTCGCAACCAATGCAATAAAGGGGTTGTCAATCCCTTCACGGTCACTTACGAAAGTGAGATCTGATAGATATGATAAGATAATATTTTTGGTATTTTTATGATAAAGATGCAAAGTAAATAAAGCAAAATAAAAATGGTGCAAGAAATAGCTTGTTGATGGAAGATTAATATGATAGAAAATAGACCCTGGGGCCATTGGTTTCACTAGTGGCTTCTCTCGAGAGCATAAGTATTACGGTGGGTAAACAAATTAATGTTGAGAAATTGACAGAATTGAGCATAGTTATGAGAATATCTAGGTATGATCATGTATATAGGCATCATGTCCGAGACAAGTAGACTGACTCCTGCCTGCATCTACTACTATTACTCCACACATCGACCGCTATCCAGCATGCATCTAGAGTATTAAGTTCAAAAGAACAGAGTAACGCTTTAAGCAAGATGACATGATGTAGAGGGATAAACTCATGCAATATGATATAAACCCCATCTTGTTATCCTTGATGGCAACAATACAATACGTGCCTTGCTGCCCCTACTGTTACTGGGAAAGGGCACCGCAAGATTGAACCCAAAGCTAAGCACTTCTCCCATTGCAAGAAAGATCAATCTAGTAGGCCAAACAAAACTGATAATTTGAAGAGACTTGCAAAGATAACCAATCATACATAAAAGAATTCAGAGAAGATTCAAATACTGTTCATAGATAAACTTGATCATAAACCCACAATTCATCGGTCTCAACAAACACACCGCAAAAGAAGATTACATCGAATAGATCTCCACAAGAGAGGGGGAGAACTTTGTATTGAGATCCAAAAAGAGAGAAGAAGCCATCTAGCTAATAACTATGGACCCGAAGGTCTGAGGTAAACTACTCACACTTCATCGGAGAGGCTATGGTGTTGATGTAGAAGCCCTCCATGATGAATGCCCCCTCCGACGGAGCTCCGGAAAAGGCCCAAGATGGTTCTCACGGGTATAGAAGGTTGCGGTGGTGGAATTAGGGTTTTGGCTCCGTATCTGGTAGTTTGGGGGTACGTAGGTATATATAGGAGGAAGAAGTACGTCGATGGAGAAACGTGGGCCCCATGAGGGTGGAGGGCGCGCCTGGGGGGGTAGGCACGCCCCCCTACCTCGTGCCTTCCTGGTTGCTTTCTTGGCGTAGGGTCCAAGTCTGGATAACGTTCGTTCCAAAAATCACGTTCCCGAAGGTTTCATTCCGTTTGGACTCCGTTTGATATTCTTTTTCTGCGAAACTCTTAAATAGGCAAAAAAACAGCAATTCTGGGCTGGGCCTCCGGTTAATAGGTTAGTCCCAAAAATAATATAAAAGTGTATAATAAAGCCCAATAATGTCCAAAACAAAATGTAATATAGCATGGAAAAATCAAAAATTATAGATATGTTGGAGACGTATCACATGCCTGCCTCCAAGAGTCGTCGTCTTCTTGCTTCTCCTTGGGCCTCCTGGAGCCTTCTTTATGTTAAACCGCCAACGGTGTAACCCGGCCCCTCCTGGGCGGGTCACACCTTGGAGTTATATCCCCAACATTAGGCCCCAGGTTGATTTGAACTTGTTCATATCAATCTTCACTATTTTAACCAATAGATACTAAATATTTAGTATTTATCAGCAGGAAGACAAGCTCAAGGAGATGATGAATAAATTTAAGCATCACCAAGAGAATTTCAACTGAGACCTCCGAAGGTGCATTCATCATAATGAAAAGGTTATATCTTACCTCTCTGAAGAAGTAGATGGTTTGAGTCATGTTGTGAAGAATCTCGATCATCATTTTCGCATGATAGAAACCCAATGCTCACAAATATCTAAAACTCAATCTTTGATTCTTGCCCAACTTGATAAAGATAATCTTGTTACTTCTAACTGGATTGGTACTCGAAGTGGTAAAAGAGCACATGACCCTAAAGGACCTGGATGGTAGGAGAGGGAGCAAGTATTGAAGAGGAGATAAAGTGGGAGCCAAACTCAAGAAGGTGAAGAGCTCCTCAACGGTGATCCAGACAAAGAAGAGCCAGCAGGACAAGATGCACAAAATAATGAAGCTGAAGGGGAGAATGACAAAGAGGTTGATCCCGATGCAGAGACCTTCGATGGTAATGATAATAATGAAGAAGAAGCTACCCTGTAAGCTAACAAGACTGAAGAACCTAGAGTGGAAAAGAGGGCTTAACCACCCTATCCAACAAGGGGTGAAGCAATCAAGCTTTGAGAAATAAAGACAAAGGCAAGGAAAAGGAGAAAGAGAAAGGTAAAACAAAGAAAACCCTTCATTACCTAAAGCTATTAGGCCACCTTTGAATGATGAACTCTATTCATCCTTCTTGCAAGCTATTTCGAATCTTACAATTTCATTGCATGTAACTGATGTATTGAGGATTCCCACTTTTGATAAGTTCATGATTGATATTGTTAACAATAAAAGAAGTTTGAATTTGAAAGAATAGGTGGCCATGATAACGAAGCTCCCATTTGAGTATAAGGTACTGGCAAAGCTAGGAGACCTGGGTATACCTACAATATCTTGTTCCATTGGTAACATCGATATAAATAATGTGCTTTGTGATATTGGAGCTGGAATCAATGTGATGACTCTAGCTCTCTATCACAAGTTGAGTTTGGGGGAATGTATTCCCACTGGTATAACCTTGTAGATGGATGACAAGTGCACAAAGAAACCAATAGGAGTGGTCGACGATGTGCTTATGAGATTATATGGGCATATCATATATACCTACTGATTTTATTATACTTGATACACCTGAAGATGAAAAATTATGTATTATTCTCGGGAGACAGTCTTTGAATACCATAGGTGTAGCTTTCGGTTGAGCAGAAGGGAAAGTTACTTTAAGAATTTATAGCGAAGAAATCATGAGATACTTCCCGAAGAAGCCTGGAGGGAAAGACAAGTATATTCCACCACCAAAGCGAATATGTGCGGTAGGTAAAGAGAAACCTCACGCCACCAGAGACCTAAAACCTCCTCTAAGGTACAAGGTTGAGCTTAGCAACCAAAAACCAGCGCTTAATGGGAGGCAACCCATAATTTTACTAATTTTAAAGAGTTTTATTCTAGTTAGGATGCTCTCATGCAAGAACTTGATTAAATAACGGTTGAGGAAATCTATTTTGACTTTGTGTTATAGGAGAAAAATCAAAGAAAGAAGAAAAGAGAAGAAATGTTGCTGAGAGAGCAACAAAGAGAAAGACAGTCTAACATACGAGTTGTCGTGCTCGTATAGATGCTCACACAAAAGGAGAGAAGCAGACGTCAAAAGTTCCAGAGAGATCGATGGCCTTTCATACGAGTGTATCCACTCGCATGAACAGTCGTATGAAAACCTGGCCAAAACACACCAGAAGAGCTGAGCCAATGACGGCTTTCTATACGGGCATACGTGCTCATACAAGGGGTCGTATGGAGCTCTACCCCGAACGACTTCAACCTACAGAGCAAAGGACGACATTCCATACGAGCTATCGCACGCAAACCCTAGATTGAGACATCTAAACCTGAGATGGTGTTCCATAGGAGCGCACTTGCTCTTATGGATGGTCGTATGGCGTGCAGACTCATATAATGACGCTGCCAGTGCAAGGGGATCTTATGCTTCCCCCTCCTTATGCCCCAACACCTCTCTCTCTCTCTCAAACCCTAACAAAAGTCCCTCAAATCCCTAGTTTATTCTCGGATTTCATTTGTTTTATCCGTGCATATTCATCACAAGTAAGCTTATTGATGTAGGATAAAACCCTAGGTGGTGATCTTGTTCACACTTGGAGGGGAAAAGTGGAAGAACAACAAGAACTCAAGAGGGGAAACACTCAAACAAACCCAAATCACACATCTACTAGAATAGCATATATACATGAGACCCACAAGTATGACATGAACATTCAAGGGAAAATAGCACAAAAGTAAAGGTTCTTCTCAAATCCAAAGGAGATGAGGTCTTGATGATAGTATTCTCCAATCCCTAGGGGAGGAGGTCTTGATATCCACTTGGAGATCTTGTCCTAAGAGGTCTTAATCTTCAAGAGGAGAGGTAGACGAGAAAAGCTCTCTCTAGATCATATCATATGTTTTGCTAACCCAAACAAGTGGCCTAGGTATGAAATATATAGGTGGCTAGAGGTGAGGGGCAGAGTGGATGGAAAAGGGGGCATTCCCTATCCATGCTCGTAGACATGCTCGTGCGCATGGGCTAAAGTAACCCCATGGACACGGGGGTCCCGTGTGCACGGTACAGGCCCTGTGCGCACGGGGAGGTCAGCAGCTATAGCTGTGGCCCGTGTGCATGGGGTCGTGGGGCCCGTGCGCACGGGGTGTCCATAGATTTTCTGGATAGCTCGTGCCCACTGTGACTGGGGGCATGCGCATGGGGTCACCTGGGCGTTTCTTCTTCTTCTAGGTGCTGGTCTCCGTCTTCTATACATCCTTCTCGCCCCTCTTTTTGGACTTGGCGAGGTTCCTTAGCTCCTTGGTGGGGTTCATCCTCATACCTAGTGACACGTAAGGTTCCATGGTGAGTTAGTAACCAAGTCCCATCCATATTCATGTCAAGCTCGAAAAGAAGTGAGTTCACCTTGCTTTCTATGGCACATGCACGAGCTCTTGTTATGGGTCCACTTGGTGTTTGATGAGCCGGTGTGGTGTCTATGGGGATGACCGAAGGATGCTTCGCATGCCTTATCCTCCGATCCATGATGCAAATAATTTTGTTGTTTGTTTGATTTGAACATTAGGATTCAAAGCAATTGGTTAGGATTGATCTTAGGTGGTTCTAGAACTCTTTCCCCACATAAAACTTGTAATTTTCTGTTCTTATTTGTGTTGTGTGTAGACAATGATGAAATTGGTGATTACAGCATGGGAGAAGGTCATGGGCTTGTGATCCAAGCGTTCACGAAGCGACTGGGATAACCTCCACATGGCCACGAACAAGGACTATGCGCGGGTCATCGGCCGGAAGATCTTGGCCACCAAGTGGAAGTTTGACACGTTCTTGCAGGAGTAAGGACTTCCCCTGGCTATACGACAACACCGGGATGGGAGCTTTCAGTAACTTCCATTACCTGACGTACTGAGACATCCCCAACGAGTATGCCACCAGCTTCGAGCACACTCTTGAGTACTCAAGGGTACTGACAAGGTGCTCCTTCACACTTGGAGGGGTACAACATATGTTAACGCTCGAGGAGTGGTGCAATTGCTTCGGGTTTGAGAACCGCGGGGTTCTTGAGAGCGGGGGAGCACCTGTCGCCAAGGCGTTTGGAACGTGGGAACTCATCTCCTTCAAGGATGAGCATGACTTTGCCAGTTAGAAGGTATCGAGCATCCAAACCCCCACCATTCGTCATTTCATGACTTCCACCGCAAACACCGTATTTGGTAGGCAACACCTTGGGGGCATGTCTAGCTATGACGTGTGTGTGATCCACGTAGCACTTCACCCCAACTAAAACCCTAAGCCAAACTTGAGAGATTTTCTTATGCTCCACTTACTGTGGCATGATGACCCACAAGTATAGGGGATCAATCGTAGTCCTTCCTATAAGTAAGAGTGTCGAACCCAACAAGGAGCGGAAGAAAATGACAAGCGGTTTTCAACAAGGTATTTTCTGCAAGCACTGAAATTATCGGTAACAAGTAGTTTGATAGCAAGGTAATTTGTAACGAGCAATAAGTAGCAATTGTAACAAAGGTGCAGCAAGGTAGCCCAATCCTCTTTATAGCAAAGGACAGGCCAAAACTTTCTCTTATAGCTAGCAAAGCATTCCCGAGGACACATTGGGATTCATCTAGTCACTTTCATCATGTTTGTTTGATTCACGTTCGTTACTTTGATAATTTGATATGTGGGTGGACCGGTGTTTGGGTGTTCTTCTTACTTGAACAAGCCTCCCACTTATGATTACCCTCTCTCACAAGCATCCGCAACTACGAAAAAAGAATTAAGATAAATCTAACCATAACATGAAACATATGGATCCAAATCAGCCCTTACGGAATAGCACATAAACTAGGGTTTAAGCTTCTATCACTCTAGCAAGCCATCATCTAATTACTACTCCACAATGCCCAAAGATGGTGACGTATCATGTAGTCGATGTTCACATGACACCACTAAAGGAAGCAACAACATACATATCATCAAAATATCAAACGAATACCAAATTCACATGATTACTTATGACCAGAGTTCTCCCATGTCCTCAAGAAAAAAAAGTAACTACTCACAAATCATATTCATGTTCAAGATCAGAGGGGTATTGAATATCATTAAGGATCTGAACATATAATCTTCCACAAAATAAACTAACTAGCATCAACTACAAGATTTAATCAACACTACTAGCAACCCACACGTACCTATCTGAGGTTTTGAGACAAAGATTGAATACAAGAGATGAACTAGGGTTTGAGATGAGATGGTGCTGGTGAAGATGTTGATGAAGATTGGTCCTCTCATGATGATAGGATTGTTGGTGATGACGATGGCTTCGATTTCCCCCTCCTAGAGGGAAGTTTCCCCGGCAGAGTCGCTTCGCCGGAGAGCAAAAGTGCTCCTACCCAGGTTCCGCCTCGAGACGGTGGTGTTTCGTCCCAAAACCTTCCTTATGATTTTTTCTAGGTCAAATGGCACCTTATAGCAGAAGATGGGCTTCGAAGGCCTGTAGGGGCCCCACAAAAGCAAGGGCGCGCCCTAGGGGGCGCCCTGATGCTTGTGGCTACCTAGTGGGCCCCCTTCTGCTGATTCTTTCGCCAATATTTTTTATATATTCCAAAATAATTATCCGTCAATTTTTAGGTCATTTGGAGTTGTGCAGAATAAGTGTCTTTGATATATCCCTTTCCTGTCTAGAATTCCAGCTGTCGGCAATCTTCCTCTTCACGTGAAACTTGCAAAATATGTGAGAGAAGGCATAAGAATTGTATCATAGAGTGAAATAACAGTCCATAATGCAATAACTATTGATATGAAAACATGATGCAAAATGGACGTATCATGGCAGCACAAGCAGCCGACCAGACATATTCTGATAGTAGCCTTGTGACTCACCTAGCTGAGAGCTTTGGCCTAGACTTGGAGGGGGTTGAGCATACTGCAGGACCCACTGAGATCCACCGTAAGGTTATGATGAGCTATCAGTTCATTGGGCATGTTGTAGGATCGAAAGTATGTCTAGAGGGGGTGATTAGACTACTTGACAAAATAAAAATCTAGCCTTTTCCCAATTTTAGTTCTTGGCAGATTTTAGCAACTATGGACAAGTCAAGCAATCTTAACACAATTCAAGCAAGCATGCAAAGAGTATATGAGCAGCGGAAAGTAAACCATGTAACTTGCAAGAATGTAAAGGGAAGGGTTTGGAGTATTCAAACGCAATTGGAGACACGGATGTTTTTGTCGTGGTTTCGATAGGTAGTGCTATCGTACATCCACGTTGATGGAGACTTCAACCCACGATGGTTAACGGTTGCACGAGTCCACGGAGGGCTCCACCCATGACGGGTCCATGAAGAAGCAACCTTGTCTATCCCAGCCATCGCCCACGAAGGACTTGCCTCACTAGCGGTAGATCTTCACGAAGTAGGCGATCTCCTTGCCCTTACAAACTCCTTGGTTCAACTCCACAATCTTGTCGGAGGCTCCCAAGTGACACCTAGCCAATCTAGGAGACACCACACTCCAAGAAGTAACAAATGGTGTGTTGATGATGAACTCCTTGCTCTTGTGCTTCAAATGATAGTCTCCCCAACACTCAACTCTCTCTCACAGGATTTAGATTTGGTGGAAAGAAGATTTGAGTGGAAAGCAACTTGGGAAGGCTAGAGATCAAGATTCATATGGTAGGAATGGAATATCTTGGTCTCAACACAAGTGTAGGTGGTTCTCTCTCAGAAAATATAGGTTGTAAGTGTAGGTTCATTCTGATGGCTCTCTCTTGGAATGAAGAGGAGGTGGAGGGGTATTTATAGCCTCCACACAAAATCTAGCTGTTACACATAACTTTCCAAACTCGATGGGACCAAATGGTTAAACTCGGTCTGGCCGATTTAGCAAAGCTAGTGACCGTTAGGGTTTTCGGTGGGACCGACATGCAACTCGGTAGGACCGATATGATTAGGGTTAGGGCATAACGTAATCTCGGTGAGACCGATTACACAAACTTGGTGAGACATATTTTGGTGATAAGCTAACCAGAGAGTTGGTCAGGTAAACTCGGTGAGACCGATTGCTCCTTTCGGTGAGACCGAAACATTACGAAGGGAAAATAGAGAGTTTACATTGCAATCTTAGTGGGACCGATCGCTCATCTCGGTGAGACCAAAATGTTACGAAGGGAACACGGAGATATTACAACCCCATCTCGGTGAGACCGAGATCCCTATCGGTGAGACCGATTTGCCTAGGGTTTGTGGCAGTGGTTAAGACATTTGAAACTCGGTGGCGCCGGATAGAAAGAATCGGTGGGGCCAAGTTTGACTTTTGGTTTAGGTCATATGTGGATGTGAGAAAGTACTTGAGGGTTTTGGAGCATATCACTAAGCATTTTGAGCAAGAACCTCATTAAGCAACACCTCATCCCTCCTTGATAGTATTGGCTTTTCCTATAGACTCAATGTGATCTTGGATCACAAAAATAGAAAATGTAGAGTCTTGAGCTTTGATCTTGAGCCAATCCTTTGTCCTTAGCATTTTGAGGGGTCCACTTTTCTCATCCATGCCATGCCAATCATTGAGCTTTCCTGAGATATTAATCTTGAAATAGCATTAGCTCAATGAGTTATATGTTGTTAGGAATTACCAAAACCATCTAGGGATAGTTGCACTTTCAATCTCCCCCTTTTTGGTAATTGATGACAACATATACATCAAAGCTTCGACAAATGATAATAAGAGTGAAAAACATTGTCGCTTTGAGAAGCATGTGAAACGCAAGAGCTCCCCCTAAATTTGTGCATAGTTTAAGATTTGCTTTGGACTGCAAATGCACAAAGAGTTAGGATCATGGGTTACTCTTCCATGTCACATACATCTTGGTGGAGCGCTCAAAATGATAATAATTAAAATACATGCACTCATCACCAAGCAAAGTGAGTGATCACATAAAAGGATAATGTCATCCAACAAGCATTAAGGTAGCATATGATCAAACACATGATCATCCAAGTATCACAAAGGCATAAAGTATCTCAACCAAGCAAATAAACGAAGTTTAACCACCAAACAAAAAGAGAGAATAAAAAGCAACGCTCTCTCTCGAATCCTACGATCTATACATTTTCTCCCCCTTTGGCAACAAGTTACTAAAAAGTTCATAAAAAATGCACAGTGCTAAGTCAACTCTCAGGCTTGGTCTTCAGGTGGTGGTGTAGACAGAACTCCAAGAACGAAGGCATCAGTCGATGTAGATGGAGCTGGTGGAGTAGGTGCTGGAGCCGATGGCACTGAAGTAGTAGCTGGTGCAGATGAAGTAGCTCTGATGTCTGGAATAGGCACTATAGCAGACCTCTGACCTCTGGGCACTCTAGCAAAAGCATCAGTGGTTGTCTTTCCCTTCTTCTCCTGCACTTCATCCTGAAGTTGCTCAATGACTGACTGGATCTCAGTGACCTTCACATCTAGGTCATAGAACTTCTGCTCCAAGATCCTCTCCAAGCGCTCCTAGTTTTGAGTCAGGGTAGCCATTCCCTTCTCAAAGCCTCAGGGTGGAGGCAATCAAGTAGCCAAGCTATTCATGCGTGCTCTTTAGAAGATGCTGAGATGCCTCTTCAGTAGTTGGCATCCTTGCAGCCTTTTCAGCCCTTGCCTTCTCCTTCTTGGCTTGTGCATGCACAGAAGATGGTTCATTTTCATCCATCACCATAGTATTGTCCTCAAAGTCTGGGTAGATGGGAAGGTGCTCCTTGTCTAGCAGATATGTGTCAGTGCCCATCTTGGAGTTAATCGGCTCCTGGATCTGTGGGGCATATCCACAACTCCTCTTCTGATCTGCAGTTGTCCTCTTTTGAAGGAAATATGCCCTAGAGGCAATAATAAAGTTATTATTTATTTCCTTATATCATGATAAATGTTTATTATTCATGCTAGAATTGTATTAACCGGAAACATAATACATGTGTGAATACATAGACAAACAGAGTGTCACTAGTATGCCTCTACTAGACTAGCTCGTTAATCAAAGATGGTTATGTTTCCTAACCATGAACAAAGAGTTGTTGTTTGATTAACGGGATCACATCATTAGGTGAATGATCTGATTGACATGACCCATTCCATTAGCTTAGCACCCGATCATTTAGTATGTTGCTATTGCCTTCTTCATGACTTATACATGTTCCTATGACTATGAGATTATGCAACTCCCGTCTGCCAGAGGAACACTTTGTGTGCTACCAAACGTCACAACGTAACTGGGTGATTATAAAGGTGCTCTACAGGTGTCTCCAAAGGTAGATGTTGGGTTGGCGTATTTTGAGATTAGGATTTGTCACTCCGATTGTCGGAGAGGTATCTCTGGGCCCTCTCGGTAATGCACATCACATAAGCCTTGCAAGCATTGCAACTAATGAGTTAGTTGTGAGATGATGTATTACGGAACGAGTAAAGAGACTTGCCGGTAACGAGATTTAACTAGGTATTGAGATACCGACGATCGAATCTCGGGCAAGTAACATACCGATGACAAAGGGAACAACGTAAGATGTTATGCGGTCTGACCGATAAAAGATCTTCGTAGAATATGTAGGAGCCAATATGAGCATCCAGGTTCCGCTATTGGTTATTGACTGGAGACGTGTCTCGGTCATTTCTACATTGTTCTCGAACCCGTAGGGTCCACACGCTTAAGGTTTCGATGACAGTTATATTATGAGTTTATGAGTTTTGATGTACCGAAGTTTGTTCGGAGTCCCATATGTGATCACGGACATGACGAGGAGTCTCTAAATGGTCGAGACATAAAGATTGATATATTAGAAGCCTATATTTGGATATCGGAAGTGTTCCGGGTGAAATCGGGATTTTACCGGAGTACCGGGAGGTTACCGGAACCCCCCGGGAGGTATATGGGCCTTAGTGGGCTTTAGTGGAAGAGAGGAGAGGTGGCCAGGGCTGGGCCGCGCGCCCCTCCCCCCCTAGTCCGAATAGGACAAGGAGAGGGGGCCGACGCCCCCCTTCCTTCTCTCTCTCCTCTTTCCCCCCTCCCGAATCCTATTCCAACTAGGAAAGGGGGGGAATCCTACTCCCGGAGGGAGTAGGACTCCTCCTGGTGCGCCCTCCCTGGCCGGCCGCACCCCCCCCCTTTGATCCTTTATATACGGAGGCAGGGGGCACCCCTAGACACACAAGTTGATCCACGTGATCATATTCTTAGCCGTGTGCGGTGCCCCCTTCCACCATAGTCCTCGATAATATTGTAGCGGCGCTTAGGCGAAGCCCTGCGACGGTAGTACATCAAGATCATCACCATGCCGTCGTGCGGACGGAACTCTTCCCCGACACTTTGCTGCATCGGAGTCCGGGGATCATCATCGAGCTGAACGTGTGCTAGAACTCGGAGGTGCCGTAGTTTCGGTGCTTGATCGGTCGGGCCGTGAAGACGTACGACTACATCAACCATGTTGTGCTAACGCTTCCATTATCGATCTACAAGGGTACGTAGATCACACTCTCCCCTCTCGTTGCTATGCATCACCATGATCTTGCGTGTGTGTAGGATTTTTTTTGAAATTACTACGAAACCCAACAGTGGCATCCGAGCCTAGGTTTTATATGTTGATGTTATATGCACGAGTAGAACACAAGTGAGTTGTGGGCAATATAAGTCATACTGCTTACCAGCATGTCATACTTTGGTTCGGCGGTATTGTTGGACGAAGCGGCCCAGACCGACATTACGCGTACGCTTACGCGAGACCGTTTCTCCCGACGTGCTTTGCACAAAGGTGGCTGGCGGGTGACAGTTTCTCCAACTTTAGTTGAACCGAGTGTGGCTACGCCCGGTCCTTGCGAAGGATAAAACAGCACCAACTTGACAAACTATCGTTGTGGTTTTGATGCGTAGGTAAGATTGGTTCTTGCTTAAGCCCGTAGCAGCCAGGTAAAACATGCAACAACAAAGTAGAGGATGTCTAACTTGTTTTTGCAGGGCATGTTGTGATGTGATATGGTCAAGACATGATGCTAAATTTTATTGTATGATATGATCATGTTTTGTAACTGAGTTATCGGCAACTGGCAGGAGCCATATGGTTGTCGCTTTATTGTGTGCAATGCAATCACGCTGTAATGCTTTACTTTATCACTAAGCGGTAGCGATAGTCGTGGAAGCATAAGATTGGCGAGACAACAACGATGCTACGATGGAGATCAAGGTGTCGCGCCGGTGACAATGGTGATCACGATGGTGCTTCGAAGATGGAGATCACAAGCACAAGATGATGATGGCCATATCATATCACTTATATTGATTGCATGTGATGTTTATATTTTATGCATCTTATCTTGCTTTGATTGACGGTAGCATTATAAGATGATCTCTCACTAATTATCAAGAAGTGTTCTCCCTAAGTATGCACCGTTGCGAAAGTTCTTCGTGCTGAGACACCACGTGATGATCGGGTGTGATAGGCTCTACGTTCAAATACAACGGGTGCAAAACAGTTGCACACGCGAAATACTCAGGTTATACTTGACGAGCCAAGCATATACAGATATGGCCTCGGAACACGGAGACCGAAAGGTCGAGCGTGAATCATATAGTAGATATGATCAACATAGCGATGTTCACCAATGAGACTACTCCATCTCACGTGATGATCGGACATGGTTTAGTTGATTTGGATCATGTAATCACTTAGAGGATTAGAGGGATGTCTATCTAAGTGGGAGTTCTTTAAGTAATATGATTAATTGAACCTAAATTTATCATGAACTTAGTACCTGGTAGTATCTTGCTTATTCATGTTTGATTGTAGATAGATGGCCCGTGTTGTTGTTCCGTTGAATTTTAATGCGTTCCTTGAGAAAGCAAAGTTGAAAGATGATGGTAGCAATTACACGAACTGGGTCCGTAACTTGAGGATTATCCTCATTGCTGCACAGAAGAATTACGTCCTGGAAGCACCGCTGGGTGCCAGGCCTGCTGCTGGAGCAACACCAGATGTTATGAACGTCTGGCAGAGCAAAGCTGATGACTACTCGATAGTTCATTGTGCCATGCTTTACGGCTTAGAATTGGGACTTCAACGACGTTTTGAACGTCATGGAGCATATGAGATGTTCCAGGAGTTGAAGTTAATATTTCAAGCAAATGCCCGGATTGAGAGATATGAAGTCTCCAATAAGTTCTATAGCTGTAAGATGGAGGAGAACAGTTCTGTCAGTGAGCATATACTCAATATGTCTGGGTATAATAATCACTTGATTCAATTGGGAGTTAATCTTCCAGATGATTGCATCATTGACAGAATTCTCCAATCACTGCCACCAAGCTACAAGAGTTTCATGATGAACTATAATATGCAAGGGATGAATAAGACTATTCCCGAGCTCTTCGCAATGCTGAAAGCTGCGGAGGTAGAAATCAAGAAGGAGCATCAAGTGTTGATGGTCAACAAGACCACTAGTTTCAAGAAAAAGGGCAAAGGGAAGAAGAAGGGGAACTTCAAAAAGAACAGCAAGCAAGTTGCTGCTCAAGAGAAGAAACCCAAACCTGGACCTAAGCCTCAAACTGAGTGCTTCTACTGCAAGCAGACTGGTCACTGGAAGCGGAACTGCCTCAAGTATTTGGCGGATAAGAAGGATGGCAAGGTGAACAAAGGTATATGTGATATACATGTTATTGATGTGTACCTTACTAATTCTCGCAGTAGCACCTGGGTATTTGATACTGGTTCTGTTGCTAATATTTGCAACTCGAAACAGGGACTACGGATTAAGCGAAGATTGGCTAAGGACGAGGTGACGATGCGCGTGGGAAATGGTTCCAAAGTCGATGTGATCGCAGTCGGCACGCTACCTCTACATCTACCTTCGGGATTAATATTAGACCTAAATAATTGTTATTTGGTGCCAGCGTTAAGCATGAACATTATATCTAGATCTTGTTTGATGCGAGACGGTTATTCATTTAAATCAGAGAATAATGGTTGTTCTATTTACATGAGTAATATCTTTTATGGTCATGCACCCTTAAAGAGTGGTCTATTCTTATTAAATCTCGATAGTAGTGACACACATATTCATAGTGTTGAAACAAAAAGATGCAAAGTTGATAATGATGGTGCAACTTATTCGTGGCACTGCCGTTTAGGTCATATCGGTATAAAGCGCATGAAGAAACTCCATAATGATGGGCTTTTGGAATCACTTGATTATGAATCACTTGGTACTTGCGAACCATGCCTTATGGGTAAGATGACAAAAACACCGTTCTCCGGTACTATGGAGAGAGCAACAGATTTGTTGGAAATCATACATACAGATGTATGTGGACCGATGAATGTTGAGGCTCGTGGCGGATATCGTTATTTTCTCACCTTCACAGATGACTTAAGCAGATATGGGTATATCTACTTAATGAAACACAAGTCTGAAACGTTTGAAAAGTTCAAAGAATTTCAGAGTGAAGTTGAAAATCATCGTAACAAGAAAATAAAATTCCTACGATCTGATCGTGGAGGAGAATATTTGAGTTACGAGTTTGGTGTACATTTGAAACAATGTGGAATAGTTTCGCAACTCACGCCACCCGGAACACCACAGCGTAATGGTGTGTCCGAACGTCGTAATCGTACTTTACTAGATATGGTACGATCTATGATGTCTCTTACTGATTTACCGCTATCGTTTTGGGGATACGCTCTAGAGATGACCTCATTCACGTTAAATAGGGCACCATCAAAATCCGTTGAGACGATGCCTTATGAACTATGGTTTGGCAAGAAACTGAAGTTGTCGTTTCTGAAAGTTTGGGGCTGCGATGCTTATGTGAAAAAGCTTCAACCTGATAAGCTTGAACCCAAATTGGAGAAATGTGTCTTCATAGGATATACAAAGGAAACTATTGGATACACCTTCTATCACAGATCCGAAGGCAAGACTTTTGTTGCTAAATTCGGAAACTTTCTGGAGAAGGAGTTTCTCTCGAAAGAAGTGAGTGGGAGGAAAGTAGAACTTGACGAGGTAACTGTACCTACTCCCTTATTGGAAAGTAGTACATCACAGAAACCTGTTTCTGTGACACCTACACCAATTAGTGAGGAAGCTAATGATAATGATCATGAAACTTTAGAACAAGATACTACTGAACCTCGTAGATCAACCAGAGTGAGATCCGCACCAAAGTGGTACAGTAACCCTGTTCTGGAAGTCATGCTACTAGATCATGATGAACCTACGAACTATGAAGAAGCGATGGTGAGCCCAGATTCCGCAAAATGGCTTGAAGCCATGAAATCTGAGATGGGATCCATGTATGAGAACAAAGTATGGACTTTGATTGACTTGCCCACTGATAGGCAAGCAATTGAGAATAAATGGATCTTCAAGAAGAAGACTGACACTGACGGTAATATTACTGTCTACAAAGCTCGACTTGTCGCAAAGGGTTTTCGGCAAGTTCAAGGGATTGACTACGATGAGACCTTCTCACCCGTAGCGATGCTTAAGTCTGTCCGAATCATGTTAGCAATTGCCGCATTTTATGATTATGAAATTTGGCAGATGGATGTCAAAACTGCATTCCTGAATGGATTTCTGGAAGAAGAGTTGTATATGATGCAACCAGAAGGTTTTGTCGATCCAAAGGGAGCTAACAAAGTGTGCAAGCTCCGGCGATCCATATATGGACTGGTGCAAGCCTCTCGGAGTTGGAATAAATGCTTTGATAGTGTGATCAAAGCATTTGGTTTTATACAAACTTTTGGAGAAGCCTGTATTTACAAGAAAGTGAGTGGGAGCTCTGTAGCATTTCTGATATTATATGTGGATGACATATTACTAATTGGAAATGATATAGAATTTCTGGATAGCATAAAGGGATACTTGAATAATAGTTTTTCAATGAAAGACCTCGGTGAAGCTGCTTACATATTAGGCATTAAAATCTATAGAGATAGATCAAGATGCTTAATTGGACTTTCACAAAGCACATACCTTGACAAAGTTTTGAAGAAGTTCAAAATGGATCAAGCAAAGAAAGGGTTCTTGCCTGTGTTACAAGGTGTGAAGTTGAGTCAGACTCAATGCCCGACCACTGCAGAAGATAGAGAGAAAATGAAAGATGTTCCCTATGCTTCAGCCATAGGCTCTATCATGTATGCAATGCTATGTACCAGACATGATGTGTGCCTTGCTATAAGTCTAGCAGGGAGGTACCAAAGTAATCCAGGAGTGGATCACTGGACAGCGGTCAAGAACATCCTGAAATACCTGAAAAGGACTAATGATATGTTTCTCGTTTATGGAGGTGACAAAGAGCTAATCGTAAATGGTTACGTCGATGCAAGCTTTGACACTGATCCAGATGATTCTAAATCGCAAACTGGATACGTGTTTACATTAAACGGTGGAGCTGTCAGTTGGTGCAGTTCTAAACAAAGCGTCATGGCGGGATCGACGTGTGAAGCAGAATACATAGCTGCTTCGGAAGCAGCAAATGAAGGAGTCTGGATGAAGGAGTTCATATCCGATCTAGGTGTCATACCTAGTGCATCGGGTCCAATGAAAATCTTTTGTGACAATACTAGTGCAATTGCCTTGGCAATGGAATCCAGATTTCACAAAAGAACCAAGCACATCAAGAGACGCTTCAATTCCATCCAGGATCTAGTCCAGGTGCGAGACATAGAGATTTGCAAGATACATACGGATCTGAATGTAGCAGACCCATTGACTAAGCCTCTTCCACGGGCAAAATATGATCAGCACCAAGGCTCCATGGGTGTTAGAATCATTACTATGTAACCTAGATTATTGACTCTAGTGCAAGTGGGAGACTGAAGGAAATATGCCCTAGAGGCAATAATAAAGTTATTATTTATTTCCTTATATCATGATAAATGTTTATTATTCATGCTAGAATTGTATTAACCGGAAACATAATACATGTGTGAATACATAGACAAATAGAGTGTCACTAGTATGCCTCTACTAGACTAGCTCGTTAATCAAAGATGGTTATGTTTCCTAACCATGAACAAAGAGTTGTTGTTTGATTAACGGGATCACATCATTAGGTGAATGATCTGATTGACATGACCCATTCCATTAGCTTAGCACCCGATCGTTTAGTATGTTGCTATTGTCTTCTTCATGACTTATACATGTTCCTATGACTATGAGATTATGCAACTCCCGTCTGCCGGAGGAACACTTTGTGTGCTACCAAACGTCACAACGTAATTGGGTGATTATAAAGGTGCTCTACAGGTGTCTCCAAAGGTAGATGTTGGGTTGGCGTATTTCGAGATTAGGATTTGTCACTCCGATTGTCGGAGAGGTATCTCTGGGCCCTCTCGGTAATGCACATCACATAAGCCTTGCAAGCATTGCAACTAATGAGTTAGTTGTGAGATGATGTATTACGGAACGAGTAAAGAGACTTGCCGGTAACGAGATTGAACTAGGTATTGAGATACCGACGATCGAATCTCGGGCAAGTAACATACCGATGACAAAGGGAACAACGTACGTTGTTATGCGGTCTGACCGATAAAAGATCTTCGTAGAATATGTAGGAGCCAATATGAGCATCCAGGTTCCGCTATTGGTTATTGACCGGAGACGTGTCTCGGTCATTTCTACATTGTTCTCGAACCCGTAGGGTCCGCACGCTTAAGGTTTCGATGACAGTTATATTATGAGTTTATGAGTTTTGATGTACCAAAGTTTGTTCGGAGTCCCGGATGTGACCACGGACATGACGAGGAGTCTCGAAATGGTCGAGACATAAAGATTGATATATTGGAAGCCTATATTTGGATATCGGAAGTGTTCCGGGTGAAATCGGGATTTTACCGGAGTACCGGGAGGTTACCGGAACCCCCCGGGAGGTATATGGGCCTTAGTGGGCTTTAGTGGAAGAGAGGAGAGGTGGCCAGGGCTGGGCCGCGCGCCCCTCCTCCCCCTAGTCCAAATAGGACAAGGAGAGGGGGCCGGCGCCCCCCTTCCTTCTCTCTCTCCTCTTTCCCCCCTCTCGAATCCTATTCCAACTAGGAAAGGGGGGAATCCTACTCCTGGAGGGAGTAGGACTCCTCCTGGCGTGCCCTCCCTGGCCGGCCACACCCCTCCCCTTTGATCCTTTATATACGGAGGCAGGGGGCACCCCTAGACACACAAGTTGATCCACGTGATCATATTCTTAGCCATGTGCGGTGCCCCCTTCCACCATAGTCCTCGATAATATTGTAGCGGCGCTTAGGCGAAGCCCTGCGACGGTAGTACATCAAGATCTTCACCACGCCGTCGTGCTGATGGAACTCTTCCCCGACACTTTGCTGGATCGGAGTCCGGGGATCATCATCGAGCTGAACGTGTGCTAGAACTCGGAGGTAACGTAGTTTCGGTGCTTGATCGGTCGGGCCGTGAAGACGTACGACTACATCAACCACGTTGTGCTAACGCTTCCGTTGTCGATCTACAAGGGTACATAGATCACACTCTCCCCTCTCGTTGCTATGCATCACCATGATCTTGCGTGTGCGTAGGAATTTTTTTGAAAATACTACGAAACCCAACATCTTTATGGTTTCCACAATTAGGCTCATGACTTTGAACTTCTGTGGGACATCAAAGATGTGAAGCAAGTTAATTGCATGGCCTCTGATCATCTTGTGATCACCTGACTTTGGCAAGAGAGTGTACCTGAGGATCTAGTTGATTGTTGGCAATCCTGACAAATGTACTGATCCAAACTTGTGTGTCTCAAGAGCAGCATTCGGGATCTCCTTGTACATGTGTGCCATGGTGTTGTGATCCTTCTTCTTCTTGGCATAGACATCCAAGTCATCTTCATGTTCTTCTGGGGCATTGATCAACTTAGCCCATTCTGCAACTGTTGACTGGTACCTAGTGGCTTCAGACATCCAGACAATCCTTCCATCTGGGTATAAGTGAGCTGTGGAGTAGGACTCCATGATAAGCTCATCATTCCATTTTGTGAGCTTTTGAGCCACAAACTCGTCAACTCCACAAGCCTTGAAGCTGTCATATACACCAGGGAAGTGATCCTCATTTTCTTCAATGAATTTCCAATCAACCCATCTCATGTCACACACTATTGGCTTCTTGTCAAGCAAGATAGTCTCATAGAAGTCCTGATGTTCCTTTGTATGGAACCTGTAGTCCACAGCAGTCATTCTCCTGGTGGCATATGGATCTGACTCTCTCCATAGCCTTAGACCAGAGTCCTTCCTGACTTCCATGTTCTCTGCAATTGGATGAGCATCATCGTGGTCTGGAATTTTTTGCTTCAATTTCCTCAAGACAACAGAATCATCTTCTTCTTCCATTGCAGCTTCAGGCATTGGGGCCTTGTTTTTCTCTGCTGCTGGGATGTTCTTGGTGCTCCTCTTAGGTGCAATTTTGGGTTTTGGAGCAGCTGGCTTAGAAGTTTCTTTGGGCTTAGATGAAGCATCCCCTGATCTTATGGCATCTCCCATAAGCTTCTGAGCTTTAGGTGCTGGTGCAGCATCCTCTTCCTCTTCCTCTTCTTCAGTGTCTTTCATTATTGAAGATCTCCCAAGCACTCTGGCAGTGGTCTTGTTGACCCTTTCCTTCCTTTTCTTTTCTGCCACAACCTGCTCTTTGGGTGCAGATCCCAAAGTCTCTTGAGTAGATGTTCTGGCTTTTGACATTGGAGCTCTCTTGGCAGGAACCTTTTGCCTCATCCCTGGCTTAGTGGCAGCAGTTGTGCCATATTACTTTTTCAGGACTTTCCTCTTTGAGGTGGCTTCTTCTTCCTCAGCCACATAGTCCTCATCCTCTGACTCTGAGGTTCTTTTCTTGCTGGCCCTGGTGGCAGCCTTTGGCAGATTGCTTGGTGTGCTCCTACTTCCATCATCTAAGCTGCTAGAGGGACTAGTGCCCTCACTCAAGTGAACCTGTTCCTCTGACTTGTTCTGACTGTCACCCTGATCTGACATGATGCAAACACTGACAACAGACCCTGTGAATAGATTATAGATGAGGTAGAGTGGATGAGCATCACAAAGTACAGAGGTTTTTGCAAAAGAATGAGTTAAAAACTTAGTTTTAGTTTTCCACAGGAAGCATTTCGGATCTACCGATTTGCAAACTCGGTGATACCGAAGCAGCATTTGGAACCTAAACTAGTGAACTCAGTCAGACCGAGTCACAGTTCGGTGGCGCCGAGACTGCTAGGGTTTCACAAAGTGCTGAACTCGGTCACACCGATTTGCAATTCTTGGACAGACCGAGAATCACATATGCAATGGCCTGAGCCAAATCGGTGGAACTGATTTCATCAACTCGGTCAGTCCGAGATGGTTTCGGCGGAAACCTAACCCTAAATTTTCAATTCACGACTAAACTACAAAGTGTTTTGGATGGATAGATTGATCTCAATCGTGGCAAGATACATGGCAAAGCAATGTGCCGGGGAATCGGAGTTAGAACAGCACAAAGTTCAAGTCCATACCCTAGTTCGGTGATGAACTTTCTACGGCGGCAACGGCGGAGACGATCCCATTGACAGCGGCGGAGAACAGCGACAGGAGGCGGCTGGCGACGAGGAGGATGATCCGGAGACCCAGGGAGGCAGAGCAGGCTAAGCGCGGGAGAAGAGGTTCGGAAAGTTTTCCAAAATTTGGGTCGCGGATATATATAGCCTGACTCTGTCGGTGTGACCGAGTGGAACAGCTCGGTGGCACCGAGATTCATAACTGCAAGCAGTTACTGAAACTCGGTCTGACCAAAAAGTTCAAATCGGTTGCACCGAGATTGAAAACTTAGATCGACTAAGTGATCTCGGTATGACCGAAATGGATGAATCGGTGTAAGTGCATCTAGTGCCACCCCTAGTTGGTTTTGGAGTATTGACGACAAACCTGGTTGAGGGACTAATGTGTTTGTGAGAATTGCAGGATAACACAGGTAGAAGTCCCTCATTGATTCGTTTTTCCTACCAGAGATGACCCCTAAAAATGTATGAAGACATTGAATTCAAAGGTGGTATGTGAAGACATTCACATTGAAGACTATGACAAGAGAAGACATCGCGTGAAGACTATGGAGCGCGAAGACTTAGTTGTTTCACCGTTCTTTTTCTTCTTTGTTGAGTCATAGGAACCACCGTACTGCTAAGTGGGGTCCAAGAGAACCAGTCAGAATGACTGAAGTGATGCTTAACCAAAATCATATGTCTTCGAGCAAAGACAATGAGAGCAAATCTTATCCAGAGTTGGATAAGTCAGCTTTGCTTGTAGCCCAAGTAAAGTTGTCATGTGTGTTTGAAATCTGACCGTTGGAACACGTGTCAGTTCCTTAGTGACCCAGGGTCATTTCGGACAAATCAGGTCGGGTTGCCTAGTGGCTATAAATAGCCCACCCCCTACAACCATAAACGGTTAGCTGCTCAAAGTTGGTATACGGCTTTTGTCGTTTGAGAGCAACCCACCTCGAAGCCTTTGAGAGAGAATTCCTTGCGAGGATAAAGCCCTAAACACCCAAAGCCAAAGAGTGTTAGGCATCACTTAAGTCTTCCTGTCTGTGTGATCTGAAGACTTATTACACTTGAGGACTGTGAATCCTCCAGCCGGTTAGGCGTCGCATTCTGAGCATCCAAGGGTCATTGTGGATCGCCGGTGAACGAAGTCTGTGAAGGTTTGGAAGTCTGCCTTGAAGACTTACCAGAGTGATTGGGCGAGGACTGGGTGTCCTTAGCTCAAGGGGAATAAGGTGAAGACACAGTCTTCTGAGTTGAATCTCAGCATCCCTAACCAAACGTACAGTTGTCACAGCAACTGGAACTGGTCCAACAAATCATTGTCTTCAACGAGTCACTGGTTCTATCCTTCCCATCTCTTTATTTATAGTTGGTCCTTGTGAAGTCATTGTCTGTTTGCTTTATCTTTTGTCTTCACTGAGTGACTGCTTGTTCTGATTGGCTTCATACTATCTTCCTACCTGATCCATACTGCCATTAGTCGTTGTGCTTTCACTTCATTGAATACTTGACTATGGCTTGCTTAGTGTAGTCTACCTTCCGCTGCACGGTAATAGGTTTATTTCTACTATTCGTCTTCGAAACTCCCATGTTTTGAAGACTTTCTTAAAAATCGCCTATTCACCCCCTCTAGTCGATCACTGGCACTTTCAATTGGTATCAGAGCAAGGTACTCCCTTGTTCTGTGTGATTCGGTTTAACCACCTGGAGTTTTAGCTATGTCGAATGCAGGGATAATCAAAGTCTCCGCTGCGTGCCCAGTCTTCGATGGAACTGAATATCCCTACTGGAAGAATAAGATGCGCATGCATCTTGAAGCCATTGATGTCGACCTCTGGTATGTCGTCAAGAATGGCGTTCCTAAGGTTGGTGAAGGAGTCACCGCTGCTGATGTCAAGAAGTTCGTTCAACTGGACTCCACTGCCAAGAACATCATCTGTGGTCATCTAACCAAAGGACAGTATGGCCGTGTGAGTTCTCTGGAAACATCTAAGCTAGTCTGGGACTGGCTCTCCAAGGTCAACGAAGGCGTCTCAACCCAGAGAGATCAAAGAATCAGTGTCCTTCGCAACCTCTTCAACCGCTTCAAGAGAAACGACAATGAGAATGTTCAGCTCATGTTTGATCGACTCACTGACATCACAAATGAACTTCAAGCCCTTGGCGCTACTGAGATCACCAAGCATGAAGTTGTCAAGACACTCCTGAGATCACTTGACAGCTCGTTTGACACCCTAGCCCTGATGATTCAAGAACGTCCTGACTTCAAGACACTTGATCCGTCTGACATGCTTGAAAGGCTCAACACACATGAGTTTCAGCTTTTTGAGAAAAGAGACATCTACGGTCCCAACTATGGGCGAACTCGTGCCCTGAAGGCAAAACATGTCTCTTGATCTGAAGAAGAATCTGACAGCAGTTCTGATGATCCTGAAGACATTGGAAAGGAGCTTGCTATGCTTGTGAAGAAGTTCCAAAAATTCACCAAGAAGAAAGGCTTCAGAAAGTCTTCACGATCAAGCTCTAGGAATGATGAAGCTTCTGCTCATGACTACAAGAAGAGAACATGCCACAAGTGCAAGAAACCTGGCCACTACATCTCTGAGTGTCCGCAGTGGGACAATGAGAACAAGAAGAAGAAGAGCAAGGAGTATGATTCTGACGACAAGAAGAAGAAGAAATACTCAAAGTCTTCTTCCAAGTCTTCCTCAAAGTCTTCATCACACAAGAAGAGCTCATCTGGCAAGGCTCGTGCGTTCGTTGGCAAGGAAATGGATTCAGAGGAGGAGTCCGCTTTTGAGGAGGTGGAGGTGGAGTCTGAGGAGGAGTCCGATTCTGGCGTTGCAAGTCTGGCTACAACATACGTTGCCAAGTCCATCTTCAACACTGAAGACAATGGCTTCATCGCCGACGCCGATGCAAATGACAAGGACTACTCCGCTCCCACCTACTGCTTCATGGCACGCGGTGCCAAGGTAAACACACGCACTACTCATTATCAAACATCCAGTGAAGATGACTCTGATTGTGGTTCCAAACCCAGCTACAAAACACTTGCTAAAATTGCAACTAAACAACAGAAAGCTATGGAACATATTCAAAAACTGTTAGACAAAAGCGATGACCCGTTAGACGCTGAAATGACTCGATCTCAGTCCTTAATTGAAGACATACAAAATCTTCATGTTAAGTATGAGGAACTGGAAAGTCGTCATGAAACGCTCTCAACAACTCACGAAAAGCTTTCCTATGATTATCTTCAAAGGAAGCAAGATCTTGAGAAATTGAGAGCAACTCATGAAGATCTTCAAAAGGAAAACGAGTCACTTCGCGCCAAACAGATCAGTTCCGCTCAGGAAGGATTTGAACCACCATGTCTTAAATGCATTGAGCGTGACAATGCTACTTCTGTTGCTGGATGTTCTACTACTGCTACTATTGTGATATCTTCAACTGTTGATGTGGTAACTAACCCCTCTGCTGAGGATACCACTGCTATTGCTGATGAAAATGCTAGGTTGAAGACATTGCTTGAAACAGGGATGTACAAAAGTCTCAAAGGGCATCAGACACTATGTGATGTCCTCAAAAGGCAGATCCTGAACCGAAACCCTAGGAAAGAGGGTCTTGGGTTCGAAAGGAAAATGAATGTTGATGGCTCTTACTGGAAACCTGAGCAGTACCCCAAAACCACATGGGTTGCTGCAAAGGAACCTTCAGTGGATCCATCCACCCTGTCTGGCTTCACTTGTGCTAATCCCATTGTTATTGATGAATCCTTTGATGCAAACTATAAACTATTTAAGAATCAGAATGGTGAAGTGTTTGCCAGGTATATTGGTACTAACTGCAGGAATGGGCCACCTATGAAGAAAGTCTGGGTGCCAAAAAATGGTTGGAGAATCTTCCTGTGAATGTCGTTATGACACCACAAGTGAAGAAGACAAACCCCAGACTACAGGCTTCATATGGTCCAAAGGCTTCATACATACAAAGGACTCACCTGAGTCGCACTAACGCAAATGTTTTGCAGGGAAACCATACTCAGGCCTATGAATATGAGCATGTTTCATCAAACCGCCATGTTCATAAGACCAAGAACTACTCTGCTTATTCTTATGAGTACTATTGTCCACCTGCAAGACTATTTGCTAGGGCTCCAAATCCAAAGTTCTCAGATGCTGCACTTTGACTCATTGCTTTGAAGCCGCCCTTGAAGATGTGGGTGGCTAAGAAAGCTTAACTCTCTTTTGCAGGGAAGGGTCTCCAGCCGAAAATCAAATTCGTCTGAAGCTATTGTTGGGGACCTTAAACATCTTGTCGGGCGCAAGATCAAATGCCCAAATGGTCTTATTATGTATTTTGTTCCTGAATCGCTTGCTACTTGCCCTATCAGTCCTAAACTCGATCTAAGCTTTCATAATCCACTTGCTCATCAAATGTTTATGCTTCACAATTCTCTTCGTGAAGCCTATCCCCCTAACTGCACTGTAGGGTATGACACCAGCTGCTTCAGAATGGATTATTGATAGTGGGTGTACTAATCACATGACTGGCAAGCGAAGTCTTCTCATGGACTCAACTTTACGTCCATCTGACAAGAGTCACATCACATTTTCTGATACTGGTAAAAGCAAGGTATTGGGTCTAGGTAGAGTTGCAATCCCAAGGGATCAACACATGGATAAAGTGATGCTTGCTGAATCTATTGGTTTCAACTTAATGTATGTCTCAATGCTTTGCGATTTAAACATGATTGTGATATTTGGAAAATATTGTTGCCTTGTTCTAATGGAATCTGACAAGTCTCTAGTCTTTGAAGGGTATCAGAAAGATGATTTGTACGTGGTAGATTTCTCAGCAGGACCACAACTTGTCGTATGTCTTCTAGCAAAAGCTTCAGAATATTGGCTCTAGCATCGGAGGCTAGGGCATGCTGAGGAACTTAGACACTCTTGCAAAGAAGAAACATGGCATAGGCATCAAGGACATCAAGTTCAAGAAGGATCACTTATACGGTGCCTGTGAAGCAGGAAAGATGACGAGGATCAAGCATCCCTCGAAGACAATCATGACAACGACTCAATCCTTCGAACTGCTCCACATGGACCTCTTCGGTCCCACTCACTACTCAACTCTTACTACTACTGCTTGTCTCTATGGCTTTGTCATTGTTGATGACTATTCAAGATATACTTGGGTGCATATAATCCTCTACAAGACTGAAGTGCAGGATGTCTTCAGACGCTTCGCCAATCGAGCCGTGAACAACTATGGCGTCAAGATCAAGCACATCAGAAGTGACAATGGCATTGAATTCAAGAACACTGGCCTCGACACTTATCTTGATACTTTGGGCATCTCTCATGAATTCTCAGCTCCGTACACGCCACAGCAGAATGGCGTCGTGGAATGCAAGAACAGAACACTTATTGAGATGGCCCGGACGATGCTCGATGAATACAAGACTCCAAGAAAGTTCTGGCCTGAAGCCATTGATACTCCATGCCATATCATCAACCGTGTTTATCTTCACAAGCTTCTGAACAAAACATCCTATGAGCTCCTCACTGGTAAGAAGCCAAATGTTAGTTACTTCAGAGTATTTGGTGCCAGGTGCTGGATCAAGGATCCACATCACACTTCAAAATTTGCACCGAAAGCGCATGAAGGTTTTATGCTTGGATACGGAAAGGACTCGCACTCCTACAGAGTCTTCAACCTCTTTCACTATAAAGTGGTTGAAACTGTGGATGTGCGGTTCGATGAGACTAACGGCTCGCAAAGAGAGCAACTGCCAAATGTGCTAGATGAAGTTCCATCCAGTGAAACCATCAAGCTCATGGGAACTGGTGAAATCATACCGTCTGAAGCTTAGCCTGAAGAGGAACTCATCATCTGCACCTGATCAACCTGAAGACAATGCTCAGCCTAAAGACAACCCTTCTAACGATGACAATGATCAGCAAGAGCAAAATCTACGTCCTGTTCATCCTCGTGTTGCAAATGAAGTACAGATTGAGAGAATAATTGATAGCATCAATGCACCAGGTCCACTCACTCGTTCAAGGGCAACACAGCTAGCAAATTTCTGTGGGCACTTCGCATTCATCTCAATATCTGAACCTAAGAAAGTTGATGAAGCCTTCATGGAACCTGAATGGATTCAAGCTATGCAAGAAGAGCTTCAACAGTTTGAGTTGAATAATGTATGGGAACTGGTCAAGCGTCCTGATCCTCGTAAGCACAATATCATAGGCACTAAATGGATATATCACAACAAGCAAGATGAGCATGGTCAAGTTGTCAGAAACAAAGCTCGTCTCATTGCTCAAGGATACACTCAAGTTGAAGGAATTGACTTCAATGAAACATTTGCTCCCGTGGCTAGGCTTGAAGCTATACGCATACTGCTGGCCTATGCAAATCATCATAACATTCTTCTGTATCAAATGGATGTGAAGAGCGCTTTTCTCAATGGCAAGATTGAAGAAGAACTGTATGTTGCACAACCGCCTGGCTTTGAAGATCCAAAACATCCTAACATGGTTTACAAGCTCAACAAGGAATTGTATGGCCTCAAACAAGCCCCTTGAGCTTGGTATGACACACTCAAAGACTTCCTGAAGAGCAAAGGCTTCAAACATGGTTCCCTGGATCCCACTCTCTTCATGAAGACATGTGATGGTGAACAGTTTGTGTGCCAAATATATGTGGATGACATTATCTTCGGCTGCACCAACCAGAAATACAGTGATGAGTTTGGATATATGATGCAAGAGCAATATCAGATGTCCATGATGGGTGAGCTGAAGTTCTTCCTTGGTCTTCAAATACGACAGCAATGCAACGACATCTTCATATCTCAAGAGAAATATCTCAAAGATTGCCTGAAAAAGTTTGGAATGCAAGACTGCAAAGGCTACACGACGCCAATGCCAGCTAAACACCATCTGGGTCCCGACGACAATGGTAAAGAGTTCCATCAAAAGGTATACCGCTCCATGATTGGTTCTTTGCTTTATTTATGTGCATCTAGGCCAGATATCATGCTTAGTGTTTGCATGTGTGCCCGGTTCCAAGCGGCACCAAAGGAATCACATCACTTAGCTGTGAAGCGAATTCTTCAATATTTGGCTCTCACCCCAACACTAGGATTATGGTATCGAAAGGGCTCAGAGTTTGATCTAGTTAGATTCTCGGATGCTGATTATGTTGGTGACAAGGTGGATCGCAAGTCTACATCAGGCACATGTCACTTTCTGGGACGATCACTTGTATGTTGGTCTTTAAAGAAGCAGAACTGTGTATCTCTCTCCACTGCTGAATCTGAATACATTGCTGCTGGATCTTGCTGCGCTCAGCTTCTATGGATGAAGCAAACACTCAAGGACTATGGCATTCATCTAAAGCAAGTGCCACTCTACTGCAACAACGAGAGCGCCATCAAGATTGCTAACAACCCAGTTCAGCACTCGAAGACAAAGCACATTGAAATTCGTCATCACTTTCTCAGAGATCATGTCATGAAGGAAGATATTGATATCATACACGTCAACACTGAAGAGAAATTGGCAGATATCTTCACAAAGCCCTTGGATGAGAAAAGGTTTTGCAAGTTACGGTGTGAGCTAAATATCTTGGAATCCACAAATGTCCTGTGATCAGGCACACTTCCTAACACTTATGCATGTTGATGACTTAGATGTGCAACACACGAAGTAACGTATGTCTTCAATCAATGAAGACTTACATTCTGAGTGTGAATACATTAATGTGGAATTTGACTTTGGAGCGCCACGATAATTGTGCGCCGTGTCTGGGTCTAATACTTCCTATACGGTGGGTAATGCCACCACCAAATTCTTCCCTAAGAAGTGTTTCTCACATGGCGTTACATTTGCAAAATCTTCACTTTCTGTTTGTCTTCAGTGTTAACATGGCTTCACGTTTATCTTCAACATACTGATTTTGTTTTTGTCCTCTACAGCATTCACTTATAGCTATGGCTTCTTGCTGAATCTTTTGAACTAAGTGAATGTGATCGGACCCTAACCCCTCTATGCTTCTTTCCTAAGTCTATCTATCCAAATCATATGCATTCTATTGACACTGTCAAAATGTCTTCTCTGCATCCTTGTCAGCAGAAGACACAGAGACAAACATTAATCCGTTTTCAATGCTAAATCCTTCCACCTGAAACCCAGATAAGTGGGAACGACCACCCGACAATACTGGCGTGCGTGGGAACGTGGAACAACCTCCGATGTGTTGCATGATAGCCACGTGTCCTTCAGATGTGAACCGCCAGGGGCACCTGTGTAATAACACTGTGCTGTCTCTGTCCCTATAAATGCACGCCTCACCCCAGTCATTATCTCTTCTTCCACTCTCGCACAAACCCTAGCGCCACCGCTAGCCCTAGACGACGCCGGCGATGAAGCGCTTAGCTGCCGTGACCTCACCGACGTCGTCCTCATGCTGGCCGCGGACATCATCTTCTCCGCCGTCGCCGTAGGTGTCCTCCGTCGCCAAGTTAGGGCACGGACGATCAAACTGCTCGGCCTCCTCTCCCACTCTGTCTAGCAGTTCCTCGTGTGGTAAATAAAACCTCCTTTTTATAGTCCTTTTGATCTGATAGATTCATCCTTTTCAACCACAAGTAGTTTCTGTTCACACATGTTGGATCTATCTCATACTGCATCTCATAACATGCCTAGTATATTCACTTATGCTTCACAAAGTAGTTAGATTCCTCACTTGTACTTATTCGTGGATTCGTACAAATCTGGAACCAACTCTCTACCTATGAGTGAATGTCTTCGCACTATGAGGTCAATGTCTTCTAACTGATTTATCTTCAAAAATCTTCTGAGAATGCATATGACCTCTTTCCCTTCCCTCGCACCTTTAATGCTGTCACGGGTACATGTCCGTGGGAGAATCCCTTGGTTCTCATAGTCTGCATTCATGTGCAGAGTTCTTACAGCATCATATAAATTCTCCAGAAGCCAGTTCTTGTCTGACCAGTAGACGGAAGACTTTGACAGCTTTGAAGCCTTTCAGTCTAAACTTCATGGCACCAGAAGAATCTGTAAGGAAGGGTGGCACACAGCGCCGTGGTAACACCTCAAGAGATCTGCCTCCTGACCTCTATGAGTTGTACAAAACAGATCCGAGGGAGGACTACAATCAGCGGAAAACTCGAATCCAATGGATTCGAAGATATTCGGCAGAACAATGGTTCAAGTACAGGTTTGTGACCCAGGAGTATGCTGAGAAGAATGCCATCAAGCGACCGTGGGGAGACATCCTATACAGAAATCTTCAACCCAGGTCCAGAGCTGAAGCCATTGAACAAGGCTTCTATCCCTGCATGGTCCGTGGACCACAGCCTGCAGATGCAGACCCATCATCATTGCTATGGTGTCGTGACGACAATCTGTTCAAGTGCAACCTTCAGTTTGCCAGGAACTTGGCCAAAGAAAACAAGAAGTCACGGGGATTAGACTTCAATCCAGGTCCCTCTGCTCCTCGTGCCGATGGCTCACACGAAGCTGAACCCAATCTTGTTGGGCCCTTCTACAACCTAGAAGGTCTCATCACTCACATTATGGTTCAAGGGATCGCCATGGATGAACCTGCAGACGACACTGAATCTGACGAAGCGCCTGCACCACCGAAGCCAAAGAAGCTGAAGAAACCTAAGGCTTCGAAGCCTGCCCCTGCACCAAAGGTTTCACGGGCAAAGCCTCTGGCCACTGCACCTCCTGAACACAGTGTGCAGTCTGAAGATCTGTCACGCATCTCCAAGCCCTCCAAAGTGAAGATGCCCATGCAACCCACCAGCCAAGCACTGACCCCTGCTGCTGTTCTGCGCAATGAGAATGACGCCATTGATCTATCCAGCAACGATGACCTTGGCAGTGACGCTCTTGAGCAGTTGATCAAGAGCAAGCAAGAGGCAGAAATCTTCAATGACCTTCCTCTCTTTGATGTTGAAATCATCAACACGTTCATTGATGAGTGGTTTGACAGCCCAAATGTTAGCTTTGATGATCTTCAGCTTCCCATTGGCCTCAGCGTCGCCTTCCACAGAGCCATTGCTGCTGAGCTGGCTCTAGCCTAGAAAATTGTCGAGCTGAAGCATAAGATAGATTATGAAAAGCTCAGTTCAAGAAGCATATGGCCAAGCTCAATGTTGAAGACATTCAGAACTTCCAGGTCATGATGCATGAGCTCAAGGAAGCATTCCGAACCAAATGCGAAGAAGCCAAAGGTTCTCGTGAGCGCATGAAGGATCTTGCTGCTAAATGTGTTCAGGGATACAATGAAGCTGAAAAGCGCAAGGCCTTGGGGCGACCAGGCATCGACCCCAGAATGGTGGCCAAGAAGAAGAAGAAGCCAGCTGTGGCAGAACCCGAAGCACCAAGGCAGGAAGTACATCCAATTGTCTTCCCAGCCAGTATGATAGGCTCGAAGCCTAAGGTCCCCACAGTGGCTTCAGAATTGAAGAAAACAAGGGCAGCTGAAGCTGAAGCCAGAAAGCACAAAACCAAGGCCACCACTGATGATGCTCCTCCAACTAAGAAACGTAAAACAAAGAAGAGAGATCGGGTTGCTCCCACAGAGCCCCTTGAGGCCGAGCCAATCTCAGTGGCTCGTCCTGCGTCTGAAAATCAAGAACGCCAAGTGGTAGTTCATGAGCCTGCTTCCACACAGGCTCATGAAGCTGAAGACAATCCAGCTGTTGACCCCACCGCAGCTGAAGACATTGGTCCTCACGACAATGTTGAAGATGATGAAGTCCTTCCTCAGATCGAGCACCAGTTGGTATCATAGCCTGTGCTCACGCACAGCAAACTCATCAGCATTAGTCGTCCTCTGACGCCAACTGCTCAGGATGCATCGTGTGTTGATCACCCACAACGACAAGACACCCCAATTTCTCCCCAACCACAAGTCACCTCACCCGTGCAAGATGACGATGACTTTGAGGCCCAGCAAACTCCATCTCCACAACCGTCGCCAGCATTATGCAGGCTTCACAAAGGACTGAGGCCCCAAGTCACTCCCACTGTGCACGTGTTAGAGTCTGAAGCCAAAACCGCTGAAGACATTCCGATTGCATCAGTCGATGAAAGAGAAGAACCAAGATTTGAAGTCGAAAGAGTTGCTACACCCCCGTCCCACCAAGATGTTGTTCTCGAGGAGAACGTGTCCGACCCTCCAGCTTCTGAAGTGGAGGTTAACAATCCTGAGGCGGCCACCAACATCAACACTGAAGCCAATGACGTTGCCATGGCTGAAGCTAATGTGGCGCCTGAAGCTACTGCGGTGCCAGAAGTACAAGCGCCTGAAGCCACTGCAGCGCCCGAAGCCACTGCTGAAGCACCTGAGGTGCAAGCACCTGAAGCTAATGTGGCCCCTGAAGCCCATGTCAACGACAATGCCAATGCTCTTGTTCCCCCTCCAAGACCTCAGACCATTGAGATGTCATTTGATCGTGGTCAGCCTGTTATGGTCCGATGGACCATTCTGACTCCTCCACCTGCGGCAGGTCCACAATTTGACTATCATGTCGAGCACAGACCTCCCGTCCAGAAGCCCAAGCCAAGACTTCCACGATTCCCAGGCACTGCAACTTCACCTGGGGTCTTCAACGTGAATGGCTCCGTGGCACACAACACCTTCTTCAACAGCGCTAAGAACCCCTACACCAAACCTCGCATTTCATCAGATCGGTTCTGGAGCTATGAGTAGCGTAGCTACTATTCCTGCGTCTTATACAATCAAGGGTGCATATTTCCACATATGCGTCTCGACACTGAAGCTATAGCTGGCCTGCCCTGCCTTGAAGAAGCGTTGGATTGCTTCAGAGATGCTGGACTTCTGCAGTTTGTCACAGATAAGGAACACTGGAATGAAGAGCTTCTGCCACAGTTCTATGCAACTCTTCACATTCGAGGCTACAACAGGGATCCAAAGACTTGGGTCCTTGAGTGGATGACAGGCAATGTCCGTCATGAAGCCAAAGCTCTTGATATCATTGAGCTCACAGGCCTGCCCACTCCTGGTGAATACTATGAGCCAGGTTGTCAACAACACTAGAATGCTTTGGAGAGCATTTTTCAGAAGCCAGAACCCAACATGAGTCAAATGCTAAGCATGATGAAGCCTTTGCCTCACGACGTTGAATACCCGTCTGAATTCTTTGTTAAAGACCTAGAGTATCTGCCTCGCACCATTTACCATATCATCAGAAAGACTCTATGGCCTGTCAAAGGACATTCATCTGCAGCGAAGCTTGAAGGAGCAATGAAGACTTTGGTTTTCTATATCTTCAATGGCATCAGCTTCAATGCTCAAGACTTCTTCATCAGGCAGTTGGCTGCATCAGGCTCCGACATTTTTGGTCTGAAGTTTTATGCTCCATGGGTAATGCGCCTTATCAAGCTTCACTCTGCAATCAACTATCAGCCGTATGCGCGCAATCATCTTGTCTTCTTGCCACAGGTTGATCTGTCTGTTGAAGCTATTTACCCAGAGCCTGCTAAGGATCCCATTTATCTTCACAATGTTGATCACCAAAGCTTCACCCAGCCTATTGAAGGAGTTCAAGCAGTTTCTCGTGTTTATCCCCTCGCTAGCAACACACGTGCCCCTCGTGCTCAAACTGACGCCACAGGAAGCACAATTGCGCAAAGGCCTCAAAGGCGTTCTCGTGTTCTCAATGACCGAGAGCTTCTCGTCATGCTACACCAGAAACAGGACAAACATCACGACTGGCTGAAGCATCAGATGCAAAGCCTCTTGGTGGATGTCAACCGCATTCGCAATCTTGCCACCAAGAATGCCTTTGTCACTCATGAAACCTGTCGGAGGTCGTGGAAGAGTTTGACATTGCTTAGTGCCGAAGCTGATTTGCAAGACGATGGCTTCACCGAACGATTCAAGTTTGACTCAACTCCTCCCAGGAATGCTCACTTGCGTCGGACTCCCTCACTTGAAGACTCTGACTATTCGTCCTCAGCTGCGACAGTGAATGCCAGAGTCATTGATGACCAAGATGATGCAACTTTGCCTCCTCCAACTTCAGCGCGTATCGACACTGCACCAAGCTCTTCAGCACCACCGGACCTCAACGACGACCCTGCTGCCTCGCCTGCACCTCATGGGAACGAGTAGGCGCTCTATGTCTTCAAACCTTTTTGGTCCTTACTGACAAAAGGGGGAGAAGCATATGAGTTGACAGTATTCAAGCGGGTCCATATGGGTGGTTGCTTTACCTTTTGCTACTTTTGCCAAGTGCTTACAACTCTTGCTACTTATTTGCTTTACCATATGAGTTGTAACACTTAAACTCGATGGTCGTCTGCTACTTATTTGCTATTTTGTGATGCGATGATAAATTCCGCATGTGCGATGGTAAATTCCGCACTTAGTTCATTTTGCAGACGTCCATTTTTCATTATGCATGTCATTATCTTCGTTACATCATATCATGCATGATGAATTGTCATCATAGGTTGAAGAGGATCTACACAAGTACAACCTGCCATGTGCATTTGCATTCCAAGAGCAAATTACTTATATGCACATCTTCAGGGGGAGCCTTTGCAACTTATGAAGACAATACCCTATCCTTTACAAGTTCACATATTTTATTCCCCGTTGAAAACTTCAACCAGTTTGTCATCAATCACCAAAAAGGGGGAGATTGTAAGTGCATCTAGTGCCACCCCTAGTTGGTTTTGGAGTATTGACGACAAACCTGGTTGAGGGACTAATGTGTTTGTGAGAATTGCAGGATAACACAGGTAGAAGTCCCTCATTGATTCGGTTTTCCTACCAGAGATGACCCCTAAAAATGTATGAAGACATTGAAGTCAAAGGTGGTATGTGAAGACATTCACATTGAAGACTATGACACGAGAAGACATCGCGTGAAGACTATGGAGCGCGAAGACTTAGTTGTTCCGTCGTTCTTTTTCTTCTTTGTTGAGTCATAGGAACCACCGTACTGCTAAGTGGGGTCCAAGAGAACCAGTCAGAATGACTGAAGTGATGCTTAACCAAAATCCTATGTCTTCGAGCGAAGACAATGAGAGCAAATCTTATCCAGAGCTGGATAAGTTAGCTTTGCTTGTAGCCCAAGTAAAGTTGCCGTGTGTGTTTGAAATCTGACCGTTGGAATACGTGTCAGTTCCTTAGTGACCCAGGGTCATTTCGGACAAATCAGGTCGGGTTTCCTAGTGGCTATAAATAGCCCACCCCCTACAACCATAAACGGTTGGCTGCTCAGAGTTAGTATACGCATTTTGTCGTTTGAGAGCAACCCACCTCGAAGCCTTTGAGAGAGAATTCCTTGCGTGGATAAAGCCCTAAACACCCAGAGCCAAAGAGTGTTAGGCATCACTTAAGTCTTCCTGTCTGTGTGATCTGAAGACTTATTACACTTGAGGATTGTGAATCCTCCAGCCGGTTAGGCGTCGCGTTCTGAGCATCCAAGAGTCATTGTGGATCGTCGGTGAATGAAGTCTGTGAAGGTTTGGAAGTCTTCCTTGAAGACTTACCAGAGTGATTGGGCGAGGATTGGGTGTCCTTAGCTCAAGGGGAATAAGGTGAAGACACAGTCTTTCGAGTTGAATCTCAGCCTTCCTAACCAGATGTACAGTTGTCACAACAACTGGAACTGGTCCAACAAACTATTGTCTTCAACGAGTCACTGGTTATATCCTTCCCATCTCTTTATTTACAGTTGGTCCTTGTGAAGTCATTGTCTGTTTGCTTTATCTTTTGTCTTCACTAAGTGACTGCTTGTTCTGATTGGCTTCATACTATCTTCCTACCTGATCCATACTGCCATTAGTCGTTGTGCTTTCACTTCATTGAATACTTGACTATGGCTTGCTTAGTGTAGTCTACCTTCCGCTGCATGGTAATAGGTTTATTTCTATTGTTTGTCTTCGAAACTCCCATGTTTTGAAGACTTTCTTAAAAATTGCCTATTCACCCCCCCTCTAGTCGATCACTAGCACTTTCAACCGGTCAGACTGAAACGCACAAAGAAGTTTTGGATTTTTAAGTCTATGACGAATCGGGGACTCCGAGTGCTCCTCACACAGAGTGGATCGAATCTGACTTGATCAAACTTTGTGATGCAGCATGAATAGAGTTTGAGACGAGAAAAGCATAGATAGCTAGAGAAGGTTCTTAGGCATTCTTGTCCATCCACTTGGCAAAAGAAAAAGAAACCAACCAATCAAAACAACAAGTGGATGTCCTCGAATGAGTAAATTATGCAACCAACATGCTCACACAATAAAATGACAAATGAAATATGTGGCAAAGCATGCACAAACAATTCTAGCATCTATCAAGTAATTGGCGATGACTAGGTCATCTATATATGAGTATATTGACTTAGGAGTCAAATGAGAAAATTTGATCGTAGGTTATACTCATCATTTAAGCACAAGTGGGGTTACCACTTTTACATAAAGCGTTGTTGTGTTCACACCATTAGAGTTGCTTTAGCTCAATTCTTAGAGTAAAGCTCCCCCTAGATGTGAGATCCCCCCTAAGAGGGATGAACTAACCTTGGGTTTTGTCGATGATGACTTCATGTAGGTGTTGAAGATGTGGATGCTCTAAGTTGATGTAGATCATTCAGAGCTATCCTTTAGAGTGAATTGCACTTTCAATACCTACACGGGTTAGTCCCACAAGGAACAAACAAGAATATCCATAGACATAGAGTGATGCACACACAATATGATGTCCATGAAAGCATTAGGTTACCTTGTCCCTTGTCTTACCAACAAGAGGTTTTGTGACTCCTTGAACTAGTGCAAGATGTGGAAGTTGATTGCACTTGTTCTTGCCAAAATGATAAGAGTGAAGTATGTTGGCGGAGTCACCCTCAAGAACTCGCTAGTTCTTCTTCTTCGGGATCCACATAATCTTGATGGGAATCCTCGGAGTTGTAGTTTTACTTGATGAAGTGGAACTTGATGTAGTCTTGGGAACCCACTTGACCAAGACCTTGGGAGCTTCTTCAAATGCATCAATTTCCTCTTGAAGCTTGTCCTTCCCTTTTTCCTTGTGGTCTTGTGGTGGAAAATCATCTTGAGCTTGTGTCCCCTTGAAAGAAGTAGGATCATACTTCTCTTGTTGAGGAACAAACTTCGTCTTGGGGTATTGATCTTCTTCCCACTCAACTCCATTGGCATTGAACTTTCGTTCAAAACCATCACCTTGATTCTTCCGGTGCCTTCCTTGCTTGCGTACAATTTCCTCGAATTGCTTACTCCTGGCAAGGCTCTTGTAAACAACTTTCTCTATGGTTCCCTTCAATAAGCTATTTTCTTTCTCAAGTGTAACTTGGCTAAGAGAATCATTAGTGGAATCAAGAGAACTACTAGAAGCAACAACATTGGATTTAGCATGATTATTGTTACTACTAGAGGAAGAATCCTTCTTGTTCTTGTTACTAGACTCGACTTGAGGCATGTAAGTGGATAAGAGTAAACGCTTTGCAATGTAAGAAGAACTTTTCTTGCGAAGATCATCATTGATTGCCTTTAAGAACTCATGCTCTTGCTCAAGATTGAGCTTCTCAAAACGTAATTTCTCATGAGTCCTTAAAAGTTCTCGATGATCTCCTAAGATAGTTTCATGAGCTAACTTAAGAGTGTTTAGTTCTTTAGTTAGAGACTCAATCTTCTCCTTATCATTGTCATTCGTTTCATCTTGATTAGCATGATTAATTGACGTTTCATCATAGTATTCATCAGAGTTGTCAACAAGTAAATCATCATCACCTAACAAGTCATCTTCATCACTATTGATGTCAACATACTCGGGGTGTGATATCTTTGGGCCTTTAGCCATGAAGCATCTTCCAATTCCTTCATTTGGTGAATCAAATATGTCGTAGGAGTTGGTTGACACAAGTGCTAGACCGGCAACACCTTCATCTTGAGTATATTCGGAGTCGGAGTGATAGCTTCTCTCGGAGTCATTGTCGGAGTCGGAGCCGGATACCCATTCACCAACATGAGATTGATGTCTTCGTTTTGTGTAGCTCCTTGATGACTTGTCCTTTCTTTTCGAATCCTTGCTTCTCTGAGAGGGTCTTCGTTCATAATGACCATCCCTACTCCTTCTCTCCCTCGATGGTGATTCTTCTTTTCTACTTCTTCTTTTGGGAGAATCTTCTCTTCTCTTGTGGGGAGCCGTACACTCATTGGAGTAGTGTCCGGGTCTTCCACAATTGTAGGAGTTTCCCTCTCGACTAGAATATCTTTTGTCATTGTAGGACCTTGACTTGGAACTTCTCTCTTTGCTTCTATTCTTGTAGAACTTGTTGAAGTTCTTCACCATTAGGCTCAATTCTCCATTGAAGGTTTGTTTCTCACTTGATGATGTGGGAGCTTCAGATGAGGCTTTGTAGGCACCACTTGACTTGTTATGGAGCTCCTCCTTATCCTTGAGTGACATCTCATGAGCAACAGTTCTTCCAATGACTTCCATTGGCTTGAGATCTTTGTAATTTGGCAATATTTGGATCAATGTGCACACGGTATCATATTTTCCATCCAAGGCTCTTAGGATCTTCTTGATGAAGAATTTATCGGTCATCTCTTCACTTCCTAAGCTGGCAATCTCATTTGTGATAAGAGCAAGCCTAGAGTACATTTCAGCGACACCTTCACTATCCTTCATTTTGAACTTGTCAAGTTGACTTTGAAGCACATCCAACTTGGATTCCTTGACGGAGTCGGTACCTTCATGCATATCAATCAAAGTATCCCAAATTTCCTTTGCATTCTCAAGATGGTTGATTTTGTTGAATTCTTCGGGGCATAATCCATTGAAGAGGATATCACAAGCTTGAGCATTGTATTGTAGCATTTTCAACTCTTCTGCGGTAGCTTCACGATTTGGTTCTCTCCCATCAAAGAATTCAACTTGCAAGCCAACACACACAATAGCCCAAACGGCGAGGTTATGTCCAAGAATATGCATCTTCATCTTATGCTTCCAACTAGCAAAATTAGTGCCATCAAAGTAAGGACCTCTACGGTGGTAATTTCCCTCGCTAGACGCCATACTCTCCTAGGTTGTGAAACCAAGGCTATGACTTCCAAAAGCTATGAAAATCAAAGCAAATGGAGACCAAAGCTCTAATACCACTTGTAGGATCGAAAGTATGTCTAGAGGGGGGGTGATTTGACTACTTGACCAAATAAAAATCTAGCCTTTTCCCAATTTTAGTTCTTGACAGATTTTAGCAACTATGGACAAGTCAAGCAATATTAACACAATTCAAGCAAGCATGCAAAGAGTATATGAGCAGCAGAAAGTAAAGCATGTAACTTGCAAGAATGTAAAGGGAAGGGTTTGGAGTATTCAAACTGAAAGTGCGTTATATCGACTAGAGGGGGGGTGAATAGGCGATTTTTATGAAAGTCTTCAGAACATGGGAGTTTTGAAGACAAACGATAAAATTGAACCTATTACCATGCAGCGGAAGGTAGACTACACTAGGCAAACCATAGTCAAGTATTCAATGAAGTGAAAGCACAAAGACTAATAGCAGCTAGGTAGTAAGGATCAGGTAGGAAGATATTGTGAAGCCAAACAGAACACGCAGTCACTCAGTGAAGACAAATGATAGAGCAAACATACAATGACTTCACAAGGAGTAACAGTAAGTAAAGTGAAGTGAAGATGAAACCAGTGACTCGTTGAAGACAATGATTTGTTGGACCAGTTCCAGTTGCTGTGATAACTGTACGTCTGGTTGGAGCGGCTAGGTATTTAAACCTTAGGACACACAGTCCCGGACACCCAGTCCTGAACATGTAGCTCAAGACACCCAGTCCTCACCGTATTCTCCTTGAGCTAAGGTCACATAGACCTCGCCCAATCACTCTGGTAAGTCTTCAAGGTAGACTCCCAAACCTTCACAGACTTCGTTCACTGGCAATCCACAATGTCTCTTGGATGCTCAGAACGCGACGCCTAACCGGCTGGAGGATGCACAGTCCTCAAGTGTAATAAGTCTTTAGATCACACAGACAAGAAGACTTAAGTGATGCTCAATTCTCTCTGGCTCTGGTGGTTAGGGCTTTTATCCTCGCAAGGAATTCTCTCTCAAAGGCTTCGAGGTGGGTTGCTCTCAAACGACAAAAGCCATACTTTCAGTATGAGCAGCCAACCGTTTATGGTTGAAGGGGGTGGGCTATTTATAGCCACTTAGCAACCCGACCTGATTTGTCCGAAATGACCCTGGGTCACTAAGGAACTGACACATGTTCCAACGGTCAGATTTCAAACTCACACGACAACTTTACTTGGGCTACAAGCAAAGCTGACTTGTCCGACTCTGGACAAGATTCGCTCTCATAGTCTTCACTCGAAGACATAGGTTTTTGGTTTAGGCATCACTTTAGTCATTCTGACTGGTTCTCTTGGACCCCACTTAACAGTACGGTGGTTCCCATGACTCAACACAAAAGAAAAAGAACTACGAAAGATCTAAGTCTTCGAGCTCCATAGGCTTCATATAGTGTCTTCTCTTGTCATAGACTTCAATGTGAATATCTTCATATACCACCTTTGACTTCAATGTCTTCATACAGTTTTAGGGGTCATTTCTGGTAGTAAAACCGAATCAACGAGGGACTTCTACCTGTGTTATCCTGCAATTCTCACAAACACATTAGTCCCTCAACTAGGTTTGTCGTCAATACTCCAAAACCAACTAGGGGTGGCACTAGATGCACTTACAATCTCCCCCTTTTTGGTGATTGATGACAAACTAGTTGAAGTTTTCAATAGGGAATATAATCTGTGAAATTGTAAAGGATAAGGAATTGTCTTCATAAGTTGCAAGGGCTCCCCCTGAAGATGTGCATATAAGTTAATTTGATTTTGGAATGCAAATGCACATGGCAGGTTGTACTTGTGGAGATCCACTTCAACTTATGATGACAATCCACTATGCATGTGAAAGTATATGAAGATAATGACATGCATAATGGAAAATGGACGTCTGAAGAATGAGCTAAGTGCGGAATTTATCGTCACACATGCGGAATTTATCTTCGCAAAACAAGGTGGCAAATAAGTAGCAGACAACCATCTGGTTTAAGTGTTACAACTCATAAGAACCAAATGTAGCAAAAACGAGAGTTGTAAGCACGAAGCAAAATATAAAGCACCCGCCCATATGGACCCGCTTGAAGACTATCAATCTCATATGCTTCTCCCCCTTTTGTCAGTAATGACCAAAAAGGTTTGAAGACATAGAGCCTCTACTCGTTCCCATGAGGAGTAGGTGAAGTAGCAGGGTTGTTGGTGTTGTTTGGCGGTGCAGAAGAGCTTGGAGGTGCTGAAGGAGGTGGCGGTGAAGTAGCATCGTCTTCTTCCTCAATAATTCTGGCAGTCACTGTGGCAGCAGAGGAAGAGAACTCAGAGTCTTCAAGTGATGGAGTTCCTAGCAGCACAACCCTTTGAGGAGGTGTGGAGTCAAACTTAAATCTCTCAAAGAAGCCATCCTCTTGAAGATCAGCTTCAGAACACATCATCGTGAGCCCTTTCCATGTGCGGCGACAGGTTTCATGGGCAACGAAAGCATTCTTGGTGGCAAGATTTCGAGTGCGATTAACATCCACCAAGAGGCTTTTCATCTGACGCTTCAGCCAGTCATGATGCCTATCCTGTTTCTGATGTAGAGCCACAAGAAGCTCTCGGTCGTTGAGAACACAAGTGCGCTTCTTGGGTCGTGGAGCAGTGGCACTGTCAGTGGCTTCAGTGGAAGCAGGGTGTGGTGCACGTGTAGTGCCAGCCAAAGGATAACCCGAGAAACTGCTTCAACGCCTTCAACGTTCTGAGTAAAACTCTAATGGTCTGCATTCTGAAGACTTAGAGGTTGCTTGGCAGGCTCAGAATATATGGCTTCAGTAGACATGTCCACGTCAGGCAAGAAGATCCAATGGTTGCGGGCTGAGGGCTGATACGAGATGGTGGAGTATAGCTTGATCAGCCGCATGACCCAAGGGGCGTAGAACTTCAAACCAAACAGATCAATGCCTGATGCAGCAAGTTGGCGTATGAAGAAGTCCTGTGCATTGAAGCATTTGCCATGAAGTATATAGAAGACCAAAGTCTTCATTGCACCCTGAAGCTTGGCATTTGGAGAGTGCCCTTTGATAGGCCAAAGAGTTCGCCTGATGATGTGATAGATGGTTCTGGGCAGGTACTCAAGGTCTTCAACGAAGAACTCTATGGGATAAGCAGCATCTTGGGGCAATGGCTTCATCATGCTGAGCATTTGACTCATATCAGGTTCTGGCCACTAAAAGATGCTCTCAATAGCTTCAGCATGCAGCTGACAGCCTTGCTCGAAGAGATCGCCAGGAGTGGGCAAGCCAGTGAGCTCAATGATGTCAAATGCATTGGCTTCGTGATGAACGTTGCCAGTCATCCACTCCAGGACCCAAGTCTTCGGATCTCTGCTGTACCCTTTGATGTGAAGTGTGGCATAGAATTGTAGCAGCAGCTCTTCATTCCAATGCTCTTCATCGGTAACAAACTGCAGCAGACCCACTTGCTTGAAGCAATCCAACGCTTCTTCTAGACAGGGCAGACCAGCTATAGCTTCAATGTCAAGGCGCTTGTGTGGGAAGATGCAACCTTGGTTGTAAAGAATGCAAGAGTAATAGCTTCGCTGAGGATAGCTCCAGAACAGATCAGATGATATCCTTTCCCTTGAGTAGGGGTTCCTGGAGCTATTGAAGAACATGTTGTCTGCCCTGAAGCCATTGATGTTGAAGGAGCCAGGTGCTGATGTAGGACCTGAAAACCTTGACAGTCTTGGAATTGGCTTCTGGACCTGAGGTCTGTGCTCAACATGATAGTTGAATTGGGGACCGGTAGCAGACTCAGGAATAGAAGTGGCGGGATCAGTGGCTTCGCTGTCTTCTGAAGCTTTTGCTGGGGAGTGATGAAGACATGTACCTAGGGTAGGGGCACGGACCTGTCCAAGGAGCCCTACCCTAGGACATCCCTAGGAGAAGTCACCTTTCAATCGACTTGAAGGTATCCCACTTGAGGGACTCAAGACACTCGACCAGGAAGCTATCACTCGACCGTGAAGCCAACCACTCAACCGCCAGGAGACCTATAGTCGCTCCGCAGGCAAACGGTCAGCTGTTAAGTAGTCTTTATGGTCGTTATAGCACTTTATTAGGGGCATTACCAGTAACGCCCAACCTTAAATGTACCTTAAACCCTGCATTACTGAGGGCAGGAGGGGCCCGGCGAACTCTATATAAGCCACCCCCCTCCTCAGTATGAGGGGTTCGCACCCCTGTTATTCACACGCCAGAAATCCAGTCGACCGCCTCCGGGCACCGAGACGTAGGGCTGTTACTTCCTCCGCGAAGGGCCTGAACTCGTACATCTTGGTGTGTTTACAACTTCCCAATAGCTGAGATCTAGCCTCTCCATTCATACCCCCCTACATCACTGTCAGAGTTAGAACCACGACAGGGAGGGCTCCACATTAGCTTCATTGGTGGTTGTGGCAGCCTCACGATTTTCATCCTCCACTTGACTAGCTGGAGGGTCGGTCACAGGCACGTTCTCCTAGAGAACTGCTTCTTGGTGGAACAGGGGAGTGGGATCTTGTGGTACTTCTTCTTCTGCGGTTGATGCAGCCGGAATGTCTTCAGCAGAGACTTGAGGCCTTGGACCTTTGCGAAGCCTGCGTAACGCAGACGACGCCTGTGGAGTTGGAGTGGGCTGGGCCTCATAGTCTTCTTCCTCTTGTGGGCGATCCGCCCATGAAGCATCCTATGCAATTGGCGTCAGTGGACGACCAATGCTGATGAGTTTGCTGTTTTCAAACTGAGGAAGGACTGCATCATCTTCTACATTGTCATGATGACCAATGTCTTCAGCAGCGATGGGATCGGCTGCTGGAATGTCTTCAGCTTCAGGAGCCTCTGTGGAAGCAGGCTCATGAACTGTCATTTGACGTTCTGCGTCAGGATGAACCATAGAAATGGGTTCAACTATTAAGGGCTCTGTGGGAGCAGCCCGAGCTTTCTTGGTCTTTCTCTTTTTCTTGGTGGGGGCAGTAGGAGAGGCTTCAGAGTGTTTCCTCTTCCTGGCTTCAACCTCAGCAATTCTTGTCTTCTTGAGCTCTGAAGCTGTTGACCGGCTTTTTGGCTTCGAGCCAGTCAGTCTAGTTGGGAAGACAATCAGAACTGCTTCTTGCCTTGGTGCATCAGGTTCAGCCGTAGCAGGCTTCTTCTTCTTCTTTGCGGCCATCCTGGGGTCGATGCCAGGACGCCCAAGTGCCTTGCGCTTCTCAGCCTCATTATAGGCTTGCACACATCTGTCAGCCAGAGTCTTCATGCGCTCACGCGAACCCTGAGCTTCTGCACGCTTCTTCACAAAGGCTTCCTTGAGCTCGTGCATCATTGTCTTGAAGTTCTTCACTTCTTGCACGCTGAGCTTGGCCATATGCTTCTTGAACTGAGCCTTTTCATAGTTAATCTTCTGCTTCAGTTCAACAATGCGCTGGGCAATAGCAAGTTCTGAAGCAATGGCGCCTTGGAAGGCGACACTGAGGCCAATGGGTAGCTGCAGATCTTCAAAGCTGATGTTTGGTGTGTCAAACCACTCGTTAATGAAGTTGTGGATGATGGTGACATCAAAGAGAGGCAAATCATTGAAGATTTCTGCTTCTTCTTTGCTCTTGATGAGTTGCTCAAGAGCGTCATCTGCAAGATCTTCATCACTTGACAGATCAATGTCGTCATTACGCAGAATGGCAGCAGCTGTTAGCTCTTTGCCAGTGTGAGACAGAGGCATCTTGGCCTTCTGGGGCTTGGAGACGCGTGATAAGTCTTCAGACTGCACACTGTCTTCAGGAGGTGCAGTTGCCAATGGCTTCGCCCTTGAGATTTTTGGTGAAGGGGCCGGCTTTGAAGCTTTTGGCTTCTTTAACCGCTTTGGCTTTGGCACTGCAGGCGCGTCATCAGACTCAGTGTCAGCTGCAGGCTCATTCACTGCAGTCCCTTGAACCAAGATGTAGGTGATGAGGCCTTAAAGGTTGGCGAAAGGACCGATGACATTGGGTTCTGCATGTCGTGTGCCATCTGCCCTTGGAGATGAGGGACCAGGGTTGAAGTCTAACCCAAAAGTCTTCTTGTTCTGCTTTGTTGAGTTCTGAGCAAACTGGAAGTTGCGCTTGAACAGATTGTCATCACGACACCATAGCAGTGACGACGAGTGTGCATCAGCAGGCTGTGGTCCATGGACCATGCATGGATAGAAGCCTTGAGCAATGGCTTCATCTCTGGACCTGGGTAGAAGATTCTTGAATAGGATGTCTCCCCACGGTCTCTTGATGGCATTTTTCTCAGCATACTCCTGGGTCACAAATCTGTATTTAAACCATTGTTCTGCCCAATATCTTCGAATCCATTGGATTCGGGTCTTGCGCTGACTGTAATCCTCTTCAGGATCTGTCTTGTACATTTCTGAGAGTTCATCTGGCAGATCTCTGGAGGTCTCACCACGACGCTTTCTGCCACCCTTCCTTGCTGCTTTCTCTGAAGCCATAAACTTTAACTTGAAAGGCTTCAAGACGTTCAAAGGCTTCAAAGGTTTTCGTTTGCTGGACCAACAGGAACTGGCTTCGGGAGAATTTATGTGATGCTGTAAGAATTCTGCAAATGAATGCAGACTATGAGAACCAAAGGATTCTCCCACGGACATGTACCTGTGACAGCATTAAGGTGCGAGGGAAGGGGAAGAGGTCATATGCATTCTCAGAAGATTTTGAAGATAAATCAGTTTAGAAGACATTGACCTCATCGTGCGAAGACATTCACTCATAGATAAGAAGTTGGTTCCAGATTTGTAAGAATCCACAGATCAGTACAAGTGAGGAATCTAACTACTTTGTGAAGCACAAGTGAATATACTAGGCATGTTATGAGATGCAGTATGAGAGAGATCTAGCTTGTGTGAACAGAAACTGCTTGTGGTAGAAAGTGACAGATCAATAGGATCAACGGTGCTGTAAAAAGGGAGTTTTATTTACCACACTGAGAACTGCTAGACGGAGTGGGAGATGAGGCCGAGCAGTTCACTCTTCCGTGCCCTAACTTGGCGACGGAGGACACCTACGGCGACGGCGGAGAGGACGATGTCCGTGGTCGGTGTGAAGACAGCGTCGGAGAGGTTGCGGCAGTGAAGCGCTTCGTCGCCGGCGTCGTCGAGAGCTAGCGGTGGCGCTAGGGTTCGTGCGAGGGTGGAAGAAGAGATAATGACCGCTGTGAGTGTGTATTTATAGGCACAGGGGCGGCACTATGCTATTACACAGGTGCCCCTGGCGATTCGCATCTAAGGAACACGTGGCCATTATGCGGAATTTTGGGGTTTGTTCCACGTCCCACGCACGCCTGGATTGTCGGGTGGTCGTTCCTACTTTTCCGGATTTCATGTGGAGGAATGAGCATTGAAAACGGACTTAATGGTTGTCTCTGTATCTTCTGCCGACAAGGACGCAGAGAAGACATTCGATAGTTTCAATAGAATGCATATGACTTGGAGAGATAGAGTTTGAGATAGAAAGCATAGAGAGGTTAGGGTCCGATCACATTCACTTAGTTCAGAAGATTCAACACGAAGACATAGCTATAAGTGAATGCTGTAGAGGACAGAACACTAGTATATATATATATATATATATATATATATATATATATATATATATATATATATATATATATATATATATAATCAACATAGTGAAGATGATCATGAAAATATGTTGAGATCGAAGCCAAACCAAATGTGAAGACATTGCAAGGTAACGCCATGAGTGAAACACTTCAAAATAGAACGTTTGGTGGTGGTGTTACCCACCATATAGGAAGTATAAGACCTAGACACGGCGCACGATTATCTTGGCGCTCCGAAGTCAAATTCCACATTAATGTATTCACACTTAGAATGTATGTCTTCATTGATTGAAGATATACTTTACTTTGTGTGTTGCACATCTAAGTCATCAATATGCATAAGGGTTAGGATGTGTGCCTGATCACAGGACATTTGAGGATTCCAGGATATTTAGCTCACACCATAACTTGCAAAACCTCTTCTCATCCAAGGGCTTGGTGAAGATATCTGCCAATTGCTCTTCAGCGTTGACGTGTATGATATCAATGTCTTCCTTCACAACATGATCTCTGAGAAAGTGATGACGAATTTCAATGTGCTTTGTCTTCGAGTGCTGAACTGGGTTGTTAGCAATCTTGATGGCGCTTTCGTTGTCGCAGTAAAGTGGCACTTGCTTCAGATGAATGCCATAGTCCTTGAGTGTTTGCTTCATCCATAGAAGCTGAGCGCAGCAAGATCCAACAGCAATGTATTCAGATTCAGCAGTGGAGAGAGATACACAGTTCTGCTTCTTTGAAGACCAACATACAAGTGATCGTCCCAGAAAGTGACATGTGCCTGATGTAGACTTGCGATCAACTTTGTCACCAGCATAATCAGCATCCGAGAATCCAACCAGATCAAACTCTGAGCCCTTTGGATACCATAATCCTAGAGTTGGGGTGTGAGCCAAATATCGAAGAATTCGCTTCACAACTAAGTGATGCGACTCCTTTGGTGCCGCTTGAAATCGAGCACACATGCAAACACTAAGCATAATATCTGGCCTAGATGCACATAGATAAAGTAAAGAACCAATCATGGAGCGGTATACCTTTTGATCGAACTCTTTACCATTGTCGTCAGGACCCAGATGATGTTTGGCTGGCATTGGTGTTGTGAAGCCTTTGCAGTCTTGCATACCGAACTTCTTCAGGCAATCTTTGAGATACTTCTCTTGAGATATGAAGATGCCATTGCGTTGTTGCCGTATTTGAAGACCGAGGAAGAACTTTAGCTCTCCCATCATAGACATCTGATATTGCTCTTGCATCATATATCCAAACTCTTCACTGTACTTCTGATTGGTGCAGCCGAAGATAATGCCATCCACATATATTTGGCACACAAACAGTTCACCATCATATGTCTTCGTGAAAAGAGTGGGGTCTAGGGAACCAGGTATGAAGCCTTTGCTCTTCAGGAAGTATTTGAGTGTGTCATACCAGGCCCGAGGGGCTTGTTTGAGGCCATACAGTGCCTTGTTGAGCTTGTATACCATGTCAGGATGTTTTGGATCTTCAAAGCCAGGCGGTTGTGCAACATACACTTCTTCTTCAATCTTGCCATTGAGAAAGGCACTCTTCACATCCATTTGATATAGAAGTATGTTATGATGATTTGCATAGGCCAGCAGTATGCGTATGGCTTCAAGTCTAGCCACAGGAGCAAATTTTTCATAGAAGTCAATGCCTTCCACTTGAGTATATCCTTGAGCAACGAGACGAGCTTTGTTTCTGACAACTTGACCATGCTCATCTTGCTTGTTGCGGTATATCCATTTGGTGCCTATTATATTGTGCTTCCGTGGATCAGGACGCTTAACCAGTTCCCATACATTATTCAGCTCAAACTATTGAAGCTCTTCTTGCATAGCTTGAATCCATTCAGGTTCCATGAAGGCTTCTTCAACTTTCTTGGGTTCTGCTATTGAGACGAATGCGAAGTGCCTATAGAAATTTGCTAGCTGAGTTGCCCTTGAATGAGTGAGTGGACCAGGTGCATTGATGCTATCAATTATTCTTTCAATCTGCACTTCATTGGCAACGCGAGGATGTACATGGTGAAGACTTTGCTCTTGCTGTTCATTGTCGTTGTTGGAAGGAATGTCTTCAGGCTGAGCATTGTCTTCATGTTGATCAGGTGCTGAAATGATAAGTTCTTCTTTAGGATGAGCTTCAGAAGGTATAATTTCTCCAGTTCCCATTAGCTTGATTGATTCACTGGATGGACCTTCATCTAGCACATTTGGCAGCTGCTCTTTTTGTGAACCGTTGGTCTCATCGAACCGCACATCCACTGTTTCAACCACTTTGTAATGAAAGAGATTGAAGACTCTGTAGGAGTGCGAATCCTTTCCATATCCAAGCATAAAACCTTCATGTGCTTTTGGTGCAAATTTTGAGGTGTGATGTGGGTCCTTGATCCAGCACCTTGCGCCAAATACTCTGAAGTAACTGACATTTGGCTTCTTGCCAGTAAGGAGCTCATAAGATGTCTTGTTCAGTAGCTTGTGAAGATAAACACGATTGATTGTATGGCATGCAGTATCAATGGCTTCGGGCCAGAATTTTCTTGGGGTCTTGTATTCATCTAGCATCATTCTGGCCATCTCAATTAGTGTTTTGTTCTTGCATTCGACGATGCCATTCTGCTGTGGCGTGTACGGGGCTGAGAATTCATGTGTGATGCCCAAGGTATCAAGATATGTATCAAGGCCAGTGTTCTTGAATTCAGTGCCATTGTCACTTCTGATGTGCTTTATCTTGGCGCCAAAATTGTTCATAGCTCGATTGGCGAAGCGTCTGAAGACATCCTGCACTTCAGTCTTGTAAAGGATTATGTGCACCCAAGTATATCTAGAATAATCATCAACAATAACGAAGCCATAGAGGCAAGCAGTAGTAGTTAGAGTTGAGTAATGAGTGGGACCGAAAAGATCCATGTGAAGCAGTTCGAAGGGTCGAGTAGTAGTCATGATTGTCTTCGAGGGATGTTTGTCCCTCGTCATCTTCCCTGCTTCACAGGCACCGCATAAGTGGTCTTTCTTGAACTTGACGCCCTCGATGCCTATGACATGCTTCTTCTTCGCAAGGGTGTGTAGGTTCTTTATGCCAGCATGTCCAAACCTCCGATGCCAGAGCCAGCATTCTGAAGCCTTTGCTAGAAGACATACTGCAAGCTGTGGCCCTGCTGAGAAATCTACCACGTACAAATCATCTTTTCGATACCCTTCAAACACTAGAGACTTGTTAGATTCTATTAGTACAAGGCAACGATATTTTCCAAACATTATGATCATGTTCAAATCGCAAAGCATTGAGACAGACATTAAGTTGAAGCCAAGGGATTCAACAAGCATGACTTTATCCATGTGTTGATCCCTTGAGATTGCAACTCTACCTAGACCCAATACCTTACTTTTACCAGTGTCAGCAAATGTGATGTGGCTCTTGTCGGATGGACGTAAGGTTGAGTCCATAAGAAGACTTCTTTTGCCAGTCATGTGATTTGTACACCCACTGTCAATAATCCATTCTGAAGACGCTGGTGTCGTACCCTACAGTGCAGTTAGGGGGATAGGCTTCACCAAGAGCATTGTGAAGCAAAAACATTTGACGAACCAGTGGGTTATGAAAGCTTAGATCCAGGTTAGGACTAATAGGGAGAGTAGCAAGCGATTCAGGTACGAAGTACATAGTAAGACCATTTGGGCATTTGATCTTGCGCCCTACAAGATGTTTAAGGTCCCCAGCAATAGCGTCAGACGATTTTGGTTTTCTGCTGGAGACCTTTCCCTGCAAAAGAGAGTTAAGCTTTCTTAGCCACCCACATCTTCAAGGGTGGCTTAGAAGCAATTAGTCTAAGTGCAGCATCTGAGAATTTTGGCTTTGAAGCCCTAGCAAACAGTCTTGTAGGCAGACAATAGTACTCATAAGAATAAGCAGAATAGTTCTTGGTCTTATGAACATGGCGGTTTGATGAACCGCTCTCATATTCATATGCCTGAGTGTGGTTTCCCTGCAAAACGTTTGCATTAGTGCGACTCAGATGAGTCCTCTGTCTGTATGAAGCCTTTGGACCGTATGAAGCCTTTGGTCTGAGGTTTGTCTTCTTCACGTGAGGTGTCATGATGACATTCACAGGAAGACTCTCCAGACACCTTTTAGGAACCCAAATCTTCTTCATAGGCGGTCCATTCCTGCAGTTAGTACCAATGTACCTGGCAAATACTTCACCATTTCTGATTCTTAAACAATATATAGTTTGCATCAAAGGATTCATCAATGATAATGGGGTTAGCACAAGTGAAGCCAGATAGATTGGATGGATCTGCTGAAGGTTCCTTTGCAGCAACCCACATGGTTTTGGGGTACTGCTCAGGTTTCCATAAGAGCCATCTGCATTCATTTTCCTTACGAACCCTACACCCTCTTTCCTAGGGTTTCGGTTCAGAATCTGCTTTTTCAGGACATCACATAGCTTCTGATGCCCTTTAAGACTTTTGTACATCCCTGTTTCAAGCAATGTCTTCAACCTAGCATTCTCATCAGCAATAGCGGTGGTATCCTCAGCAGAGGGGTTAGTTACCACATCAACAGTTGAAGATATTGCAACATCAGTAGCAGTAGAACATTCAGCAACAGAAGTAGCATTATCACGCTCAATACATTTAAGACATGGTGGTTCAAATCCTTCCTGAGCGGGACTGATCTGTTTGGCGTGAAGTGACTCGTTTTCCGTTTGAAGATCTTCATGAACCGCTCTCAATTTCTCAAGATCCTGCTTCCTTTGAAGATAATCATAGGAAAGCTTTTCATGAGTTGTTGAGAGAGTTTCGTGACAACTTTCAAGTTCCTGATACTTAACATGAAGATTTTTTTATGTCTTCAATTAAGGATTCCGATCGAGTCATTTCAGCACCTAACAGATCATCACTTCTGTCTAACAGTTTTTGAATATGTTCCATAGCTTTCTGTTGTTCAGTTGCAATTTTAGCAAGAGTTTTGTAGCTAGGTTTTGAACCACAATCAGAGTCATCGTCACTAGATGTTTGATAGTGAGTAGTGCGTGTGTTTACCTTGGCACCGCGTGCCATGAAGCAGTAGGTAGAAGCGGAGTAGTCCTTGTCATTTGCATCGGTGTCGGTGATGAAGTCATTGTCTTCAGTGTTGAAGATGGACTTGGCAACGTATGCTGTAGCCAGACTTGCGACGCCTGAGTCGGATTCCTCCTCAGACTCCACCTCCGCCTCCTCAGAAGTAGACTCCTCCTCTGAATCCATTTCCTTGCCAACAAACGCACGTGCCTTGCCAGATGAGCTCTTCTTGTGTGATGAAGACTTTGAGGAAGACTTGGAAGAAGACTTTGAGTATTTCTTCTTCTTCTTCTTCTTGTCGTCAGAGTCATATTCCTTGCTCTTCTTCTTCTTTTTGTTCTCATTGTCCCACTGTGGACACTTAGAGATGAAGTGGCCAAGTTTCTTTCACTTGTGACATGTTTTCCTCTTGTAGTCATGAGCAGGAGCTTCATCATTCCTTGAACTTGATCGGGAAGACTTTCTGAAGCCTTTCTTCTTGGTGAATTTTTGGAACTTCTTGACAAGCATAGCAAGTTCCCATCCAATGTCTTCAGGATCATCAGAACTGCTGTCAGATTCTTCTTCAGATGAGGAGACAGCTTTTGCCTTCAAGGCACGAGTTTGCCCATAGTTTGGACCGTAGATATCTTTTTTCTCCGAAAGCTGAAACTCATGTGTGTTGAGCCTCTCAAGTATGTCAGACGGATCGAGTGTCTTGAAATCAGGACGTTCTTGAATCATCAGGGCCAGGATGTCAAACAAACTATCAAGTGATCTCAACAGCGTCTTGACGACTTCGTGTTTGGTAATCTCAGTGGCGCCGAGGGCTTGAAGCTCATTTGTGATGTCAGTGAGTCGGTCATGGACATTCTCATTGTCATTTTGCTTGAAGTGGTTGAAGAGGTTGTGAAGGACACTGATTCTCTGATCTCTCTGGGTTGAGATGCCTTCATTGACCTTGGAGAGCCAGTCCCAGACCAGCTTGGATGTCTTCAAAGCACTCACACGGCCATACTGTCCTTTGGTCAGATGACCACAGATGATATTCTTGGCAGTAGAGTCCAGTTGAACGAATTTCTTGACATCAACAGCAGTGACACCTTCTCCAGCCTTGGGAACGCCGTTCTCGACGACATACCATAGGTCGACGTCAATGGCTTCAAGATGCATGCGCATCTTATTCTTCCAGTAGGGATATTCAGTTCCATCGAAGACGGGGCACGCAACAGAGACTTTAATTATCCCTGTAGTCGACATAGCTAAAACTCCAGGTGGTTAAACCGAATCACACAGAACAAGGGAGCACCTAGCTCTGATACCAATTGAAAGTGCGTTATATCGACTAGAGGGGGGTGAATAGGCGATTTTTATGAAAGTCTTCAGAACATGGGAGTTTTGAAGACAAACGATAAAATTGAACCTATTACCATGCAGCGGAAGGTAGACTACACTAGGCAAACCATAGTCAAGTATTCAATGAAGTGAAAGCATAAAGACTAATAGCAGCTAGGTAGTAAGGATCAGGTAGGAAGATATTGTGAAGCCAAACAGAACACGCAGTCACTCAGTGAAGACAAATGATAGAGCAAACATACAATGACTTCACAAGAAGTAACAGTAAGTAAAGTGAAGTGAAGATGAAACCAGTGACTCGTTGAAGACAATGATTTGTTGGACCAGTTCCAGTTGCTGTGACAACTGTACGTCTGGTTGGAGCGGCTAGGTATTTAAACATTAGGACACACAGTCCCGCACACCCAGTCCTGAACACGCAGCTCAGGACACCCAGTCCTCACCGTATTCTCCTTGAGCTAAGGTCACATAGACCTCGCCCAATCACTCTGGTAAGTCTTCAAGGTAGACTCCCAAACCTTCACAGACTTCGTTCACTGGCAATCCACAATGTCTCTTGGATGCTCAGAATGCGACGCCTAACCGGCTGGAGGATGCACAGTCCTCAAGTGTAATAAGTCTTCAGATCACACAGACAAGAAGACTTAAGTGATGCCCAATTCTCTCTGGCTCTGGTGGTTAGGGCTTTTATCCTCGCAAGGAATTCTCTCTCAAAGGCTTCGAGGTGGGTTGCTCTCAAACGACAAAAGCCGTACTTCCAATCTGAGCAGCCAACCGTTTATGGTTGAAGGGGGTGGGCTATTTATAGTCACTTGGCAACCCGACCTGATTTGTCCGAAATGACCCTGGGTCACTAAGGAACTGACATGTGTTCCAACGGTCAGATTTCAAACTCACACGACAACTTTACTTGGGCTACAAGCAAAGCTGACTTGTCCGACTCTGGAAAAGATTCGCTCTCATAGTCTTCACTCGAAGACATAGGTTTTTGGTTTAGGCATCACTTTAGTCATTCTGACTGGTTCTCTTGGACCCCACTTAACAGTACGGTGGTTCCTATGACTCAACACAAAAGAAAAAGAACTATGAAAGATCTAAGTCTTCGAGCTCCATAGGCTTCATATAGTGTCTTCTCTTGTCATAGACTTCAATGTGAATATCTTCATATACCACCTTTGACTTCAATGTCTTCATACAATTTTAGGGGTCATTTCTGGTAGTAAAACGAATCAATGAGGGACTTCTACCTGTGTTATCCTGCAATTCTCACAAACACATTAGTCCCTCAACTAGGTTTGTCGTCAATACTCCAAAACCAACTAGGGGTGGCACTAGATGCACTTACACAAACGCAATTGGAGACACGGATGTTTTTGTCGTGGTTCCGATAGGTGGTTCTATCATACATCCACGTTGATGGAGACTTTAACCCACGAAGGGTAACGGTTGCACGAGTCCACGGAGGGCTCCACCCACGAAGGGTCCACGAAGAAGCAACCTTGTCTATCCCACCATGGCCATCGCCCACGAAGGACTTGCCTCACTAGCGGTAGATCTTCACGAAGTAGGCGATCTCCTTGCCCTTACAAACTCCTTGGTTCAACTCCACAATCTTGTCGGAGGATCCCAAGTGACACCTAGCCAATCTAGGAGACACCACTCTCCAAGAAGTAACAAATGGTGTGTTGATGATGAACTCCTTGCTCTTGTGCTTCAAATGATAGTCTCCCCAACACTCAACTCTCTCTCACGGGATTTGGATTTGGTGGAAAGAAGATTTGAGTGGAAAGCAACTTGGGAAGGCTAGAGATCAAGATTCATATGGTAGGAATGGAATATGTTGGTCTCAACACAAGTGTAGGTGGTTCTCTAGGGGGTGGGCTATTTATAGTCACTTGGCAACCCGACCTGATTTGTCCGAAATGACCCTGGGTCACTAAGGAACTGACATGTGTTCCAACGGTCAGATTTCAAACTCACACGGCAACTTTACTTGGGCTACAAGCAAAGCTGACTTGTCCGACTCTGGAAAAGATTCGCTCTCATAGTCTTCACTCGAAGACATAGGTTTTTGGTTTAGGCATCACTTTAGTCATTCTGACTGGTTCTCTTGGACCCCACTTAACAGTACGGTGGTTCCTATGACTCAACACAAAAGAAAAAGAACTATGAAAGATCTAAGTCTTCGAGCTCCATAGGCTTCATATAGTGTCTTCTCTTGTCATAGACTTCAATGTGAATATCTTCATATACCACCTTTGACTTCAATGTCTTCATACAGTTTTAGGGGTCATTTCTGGTAGTAAAACGAATCAATGAGGGACTTCTACCTGTGTTATCCTGCAATTCTCACAAACACATTAGTCCCTCAACTAGGTTTGTCGTCAATACTCCAAAACCAACTAGGGGTGGCACTAGATGCACTTACACAAACGCAATTGGAGACACGGATGTTTTTGTCGTGGTTCCGATAGATGGTTCTATCATACATCCACGTTGATGGAGACTTTAACCCACGAAGGGTAACGGTTGCACGAGTCCACGGAGGGCTCCACCCACGAAGGGTCCACGAAGAAGCAACCTTGTCTATCCCACCATGGCCATCGCCCACGAAGGACTTGCCTCACTAGCGGTAGATCTTCACGAAGTAGGCGATCTCCTTGCCCTTACAAACTCCTTGGTTCAACTCCACAATCTTGTCGGAGGATCCCAAGTGACACCTAGCCAATCTAGGAGACACCACTCTCCAAGAAGTAACAAATGGTGTGTTGATGATGAACTCCTTGCTCTTGTGCTTCAAATGATAGTCTCCCCAACACTCAACTCTCTCTCACGGGATTTGGATTTGGTGGAAAGAAGATTTGAGTGGAAAGCAACTTGGGAAGGCTAGAGATCAAGATTCATATGGTAGGAATGGAATATGTTGGTCTCAACACAAGTGTAGGTGGTTCTCTCTCAGAAAATATAGGTTGGAAGTGTAGGTTTGTTCTGATGGCTCCCTCTCTGAATGAAGAGGAGGTGGAGGGGTATTTATAGCCTCCACACAAATCTAACCGTTACACATAACTTCCCAAACTCGATGGGACCTAATGGTTAAACTCGGTTTGACCGATTTAGCCAAGCTAGTGACCGTTAGGGTTTTTTGGTGGGACCGACATGCAACTCGGTAGGACCGATATGATTAGGGTTAGGGCATAACGTAATCTCGGTGAGACCGATTACACAAACTCGTTGAGACCGATTCTGGTAATAAGATAACCAGAGAGTTGGTCAGGTAAACTCGGTGAGACCGAACACTCATTTCGGTGAGACCGAAACGTTACGAAGGGAAAACAAAGAGTTTACATTGCAATCTCGGTGGGACCGGTCGCTCATCTTGGTGAGACCGAAATGTTATGAAGGGAAATAGAGAGATTACAACCCCATCTCGGTGAGACCGAGATCCCTACCAGTGAGACCGATTTGCCCAGGGTTTGTGGCAGTGGCTAAGACATTTGAAACTCGGTGGCGCCGGATAGAACGAACCGGTGGGGCCGAGTTTGACTTTTGGTTTATGTGATATGTGGATGTGAGAAAGTAGTTGAGGATTTTGGAGCATATCACTAAGCATTTTGAGCAAGAACCTCATTAAGCAACACCTCATCCCTCCTTGATAGTATTGGCTTTTCCTATAGACTCAATGTGATCTTGGATCACAAAAATAGAAAATGTAGAGTCTTGAGCTTTGAACTTGAGCCAATCCTTTGTCCTTAGCATTCCCCACTTTTCTCATCCATGCCATACCAATCATTGAGCTTTCCTGAGATATTAATCTTGAAATAGCATTAGCTCAATGAGCTATATGTTGTTAGGAATTACCAAAACCACCTAGGGATAGTTGCACTTTCACCTGTGCAAGGGGATCAATGCTACAAGTGCCCCTTGCCTAATTCTAACACTGTGTCCGTGTGCTTTCCTTTATCGCAAGCTTTTTCTGTGCCTCCACGCCAGATGTGGGTCCTCTCTATTGAGGAGCTCAATGAGTATAGGCATGTGATAGAGTTCAGGAATGATGCTCATCTCGAGCCAGCACCTGAGTAGATGCCACAGCTGGGGGCATCGGTCCCAGTTGGGATACCTGGGGAAATGCACCCCAGTGCGCTCCTCAACAGCACTATGGGCATGGTGGTGACTATGTGCCCAGGGTAGAGTTTTTGCAGAAGTAGTAGGTTGGAGGATCTGTAAGGATCTCCGTGAGACTAACAACAACATCCATCTACTCAATGGGAACGTGTAGCCCCTCTCCTCTTACTGGCATCCGCACCCTGGCACGGGTGGACAGTCTCCTCTAGTGGACCATTTCACATGCACCGGCCTCACACTTCACCAGGTGGCCATGATGACGAGGACATGGACTAGAGAGTAGGCCAATAGCCTAAGCTTGGGAAAGCTCATCCCCTAGTTATCCATGCATGCATATTTTATTTTTCTTATTTATGTTTATTTTCTTTAGTTTGTCAGCATGTTTATTTTCAACTTTGCATAATTAATTTGTAGAGTGAACTCTGCTCTTGTTTTGTTGGAATTATCTTCATTTGTGTCATTGTTTGGTCGAGCCTACAAATTTGTTCACCACTGGCAAGTTGGAAATGAAGAAAACAAAACAAAGTATTGACTTTGGGAAAGAAGCAAACCAGCGCAAGAAGGTATAATATAAACATACTCACTCTCGCAATTTTATTTCAGAAAGACTTTTCATTTGGCTGGTCGCGCTTGAGCTTCGTTCCCCTCGTTAGTTGAATATCATTTAGTCATGACTCCCAACTTCGAATTTTTCTAGTGAGACCTTGTTGTGAAGCATGTTTTTCGCTCTAAAAAGAAGTACAGAAAAACTCTAGAAATAATCTTAGGGGCTCAATTTTTTTCGAAGAGAACTAGCACTTTAACTCCATAGTACCGAATGTGATGGTCTTGATGATACTGATTGATAGAGTTATTTGGAGGAATGAATATTTGAAGTGATTGAGGTTATGCCAAAACTTGTCTGCGATACTAGAATCATGGAGCTCTAGCTTTTGGCTGGCTTCATGTCTTGTTGCCATATGTTGAGATAATTCATAAAAATGCGACTCCATCACTAATTTGGAGATTGAGTGGTAAATGATCAACCTTCTCCAAAGAGGTGCATCTATGGTAAATGATAACACTGGCCGTTGATCTCGAAAGAGATAACTATTTTGATCCACAATGCACAAAATTAAGCCACAATGAAACCCCATTGCACCTAGAAAGTTTTGGCATAATCCCATCACCGAAGATTGAAGTTCCGAAGAATAATGATCGTGACTAGGAGGTACACGTGGATGTTAATGAGATGTTTGAGTACTATGTTTTCTTCTATTCCGGAATTCCTTGGTCATGTTTGTTTCATGAGAAATCCAAAGAAAAACCATTCTATTAACAGAATAAAAATTCTTTTTGCTAGCCTAGCACTTGGTTAACTATGAAAATTTTGGTTTGAGAAATCATAATTAATGATAGGAGACTATACGTGGCTAGGCAATGAGCTTAAGTGCAGCCACTCAAATGCCAATATTTTCTTAACTAAGATTGCAGGATTTGTGAGAATGGGTATATCATATCGTCACGAGCCGGTAAAACTTATTTATACTCATGTCAAACTCCCTTTCATTCTCTTGATTTCTTAGTTGCTCGAGGGCAAACAAGTCTTAAGCTTGGGGGAGTTGATAGCTTGAGAATTTATGATTATTTGTAAGGGTTTTTACTTGGTTTTCATCAGATTAATACCGCTTCTCTATTATTTCTAACGCTAATCCTTCAAGGGAGAAGAAAATCCGTTTTCCATTGTTTGGCAGGAGATATCATATATGGAAGGAAACCAAGGAGAATGACTGCAAATCAAGTAAAATGGAGCAACTTCCATATTGGAGGCTCATCCACCAGGCGAGACAGAGTGAAAGACGGCCTTCCATGCGAGCACACCCGCCTACAAGGATGGTCGTATGAGGTGCGTGGGGCTCCACCTTATCAATACAAGACACTTCCGTGAAGGAGGGACACATATTAGAGAACCCTAGGCACCGCCATGACTTCCGGAACATAGAGAGAAGAGATCCGGAGAACCACCAGAGATCTTCATAGTTTTAGTCCTTTCATCTCCATCATAATTTCATCCTTCACTATTGCAAAAGAAATTCCAAGTTGTAAGATCAAGTTGTAAAATCTATTCATACTCATATGGAGATCGATACTTGTTTGATCATTCATTTCATTGTGGATCTTCCATGTATTATTGATACGGTTTTCGTGGGTTTATTCTCCATGATGATTGGTTATTATCTTATGATGTGTGAGTAGTCCCCTCTTGTAAGATTCATTTGTGCCCATTCTATATGTCATCATTCGTGTTTGTAGTCTTATGATATGTCCAGTAAGTTGTTATTCTGTGGTGAACTCTATATGTGTTGTCCAAATTAAGGGCCCAGGCAACCTGATCTCAAGACTCACACATGTAACACATATTGTTTAGGAAACTTGCGACCTCTGATTGAAAGGTGGAAACATCTATGAGGATTGAAGACAATATGAGATAACGTTGATCAATTAAACTTAATGTTTGGTTCCAGTCCAAGGACCTTAATTGTGGAGACGACCACTCTGTGGCAACGACAAAGCAGGACCATAGAATGGAATATAATCCCGCGAGGAGGAGTTCCATGACCTTAGGATGGTCCGCCTACCGAACAAACATATTGAAAACTATACTCATGATACAAGGTAATTGGTATCACGTCGGACTGGCATACTTGATGTATACCATGAACTCAATTCTCTTCATGGCTAACTTCTCCATTGCATGAAAAAACAACTTTACTTTTCGTTTTATTTATGTTCTTTACTTTCAAGTGTTACCACTATCGCTGTTGCAAACTCATCATATTTACTACTCTGGTTTATTTACCTCTTGGGACAGTGATAGTGTTTGCAAAATCACAAACAACTACTTCACATAAGAACAGTGACAACTTGTGTGTGACAAAAATGATTCTTTTAAATATTCTCATTGAAAGAATAATCTGCATTAAAGAGACATCAAAATGTCAAACCTGGAATTTGATCACTGATAGGTGGGGGGTATCACCACCCTCATAACCATTCAGCCACTGATTTCCTAAAACAAAATAATCTTCCAATCACTGGTTGGTTCGCGTGAATATTCATATTTTATCCACGCCACTTCCTCCATTTCAACCTTTTTTACTTTATACTAAGTCAAACTTATTTAAGTTTGACTAAGTCTATATAACAATGTAGTGACATGTATACAACACTAAATTAGTTTCATTGGATTCTAAGAAAAATATTTTTGCGGAACATACATTTTGTGAGATAGACATGAGCATATGTTTTTACTGATTTAAAATAAATATTTAAAACAAATGTAGAATTTCAATTAGTATGGTATGAATAAAGTATCTAAAAACCACATGGGTAATGTGGTAAGCTATCTTCAAGATCCAAGATACAAAGAAAGTATCTAAAAATGTAGTACTACGTATTTAGATTGTTTTTTAATTTTTTCGGACGAATGTGTTGCCTTTCTGAATGTGCACAGTGAAAGAAGCGCCCCATCGGAATTTGTTACAAATGCCGGAAGGCCCGTGGGATCAGCCCAATTTGAAACCATGTGCGCTCCGTGCTGTAGCTCATCTCACACCCCTGTCTTGTTTCTTTCTTTATTTAGTCTGATCGATGGACTTTTTTTTTGCGGGGTCGGATCCATGGACCTTGACAGTGGATTTTGCTCATCGATCCTGTCCCTGGCTTGACAAAGATGCGATGTTCTGTCTTGACCCTTGGATTTGCCCGACTTGTTTATTCTGGTCGATGCATGATACACTGATGCGTAGCAGCCCGCACGTCTACAGACTAGTACTTCTCGATAATAAACAAGCTAAAGGGTGACGCTTGTATTCTTGTGTAAACTATATCCGCTTCAGAATAACTAGCGCACATAAAGCAATCAATTTTTTTTTGAATTACTGCCTATAGTAGTAGGAGTATATACTCCCTCCGTTTCAAAATAAATGTCTTAATTTTATATTAACTTTAATACAAAGTTATAATAAAGCCGAGACATTTATTTTAAGACATAGGAAATACTAAACAACAACCGTGAGTAGTTTTATATACAGGCACACAAAAGGTGATGACAGCTTTCCGTTTTCCGGGACCTTGCTCTTGGATGTGCCACTTTATTATGACATCATGCTAAGAGTCCACGTGATCATTCGAGCGGTGCCATCATGGGGGCGCAAGTCTCACGGGCCTCCTCTCGCCAACATAGCCGCAAAGACCCCCGCAAAAAAGAAAAAGAGCCTCAAAGAACAACTTAACTTTTACCCGTTAACAAACCTCAATCGGTGTGGGCTTATGGTGTTGCAGGAGCAAACTGCTAATTCGATCGACACGCCGTAACATTGTTCCTCATAAAAGTCGAGAAAATATGAATTGCAGAAATAAGAAGATTGCTACGCATCCGACAACGGATCTTTTTAAAAGATCGGCCGGGTCGCTAGCCCCCAAATCCAATGTCTTTGTATGGCTGACGGGCATGCTAGTTTTTGCAACAAATGTCATGTTATGGAAATGTCTGTAGAATTTTTCTGCAACATAATTTATGCTACAGAATATTTTCTGCAACTGAGATCGTGTTGCTGAAGCATTTGTGGAGTTTTTTTTGCCAGAAATGTCATATTGTAGATTTTCTTTGCAACAAAGATCACGTTGCGGAAATGTCTGTAGATTTTTTTGCAACAGATGTCATATTGTATATTATTTTTGCAACAGAAAGCATGTTGCAAAGATGAACAAAGAAAAAAGAAACGAATGGCTTTTAGTCGTTAGTGCTTTCTTTACCGTGACCTCTTATTTTCTTAAGCGTTATTTGTGCAACATATGTCATGTTATAGAAAAATATTTACAACAGAGGTTGTGTTACAATTTTTTTTTCCGTCTTTCACATTTCTGCAACATAGATGAGGTTGCGGAATTTTTTTTACAACAAGGGTGATGTTGCAGAAAAAAATCAAGTTTTCACAGATAAGAATAGAAGCTCCTCAGCCCGCTTCTCAGCGATTTGGGATTCCTGGCCATCGGATCTGGTTGCTTGATGGATCCTGGGCCGTCGGATCGACCCCTGGAACGACCTCGTCCGTCGGATAGAAAAAAGTTACTGCTGAAATGAATAGTTTCACCTCGACCGTGCCACCGCGCGTAAATAGCCCGCCCCGCCGGGGGCATTTTCGTCATTTCACCTAGAGGCGTATAAAAGGTGATGGCTCCTCTGGAGATGACCTAGCCGCCGCCTCCTCGCGCACTCGCGCCCGCGCCCTCACCTCTCTCTCCCCATCCAAACCCTACCCCGCGCCCGCCTCCCTGCCCTGCCGCCGGCGCCGGCGCCGCCGCTCGCCCGGGCACCCATCCCCGGCCTCACGCCGCCCATCTAGAGAGATGGGGGCCGCGCGCGACGAGGCCGGCGTGCCGTCGTCTCGTCTTCTGCCGCGCCCGCCTCCCTGCCTCGCCGCTGGCCGCCGCCGCCGCTGCTCGCCCGGGTACCCGGCCGCGGGTGATGTGGCCGACGTGCCGTCGTCCCGTCTTCTGCGAGGTCGAGGAGAGCCAATCCCACCTCGCCGCCATCTCCTTCATCCAGCCGGCTGCCGCCTTGGCCGACTCCTCTCCCCCTCCCGTCCTCCTCCTCTCGCGTCTCCTTCCCGTCGTCAGGCCGCATACTGCTCCACCCTTCCTCCTCCCCTCCCATCGCTCCCCTCTAACGCTAGGAGTGGGTGAGGAGGCTGAGCCACTGCCCGCTGCTGGCCCGCAACACCTCCTGTTCGACCACGCCGAGGAAGCACTGAACCTTCATCCTTGCGTCTGTGCAGAGACGACCCGAGGTAAGGCGCCTTCATATTTGTTTGTTTCTTATATTGGAGATGCGGTCAGCTGATTTGGGGGGCCTTGAGGCATTCAAATGGAGCACATGTGTTCACCTTAGGTGACTTATAATCTGTAGCATATGTTGCTGCATTGGGAGATTTGGAGTACGTGCATTGAGGCTTAAATGTGCAAATGCACACTGCTGGAGCGCCCTTCAGCAACGAGGAGGCCCAACGCGACACGGCCGCCGCCTGCGTCGGTTCTCCCCAGCACGACACGGCCGCCGCCGGCATCGGTTCTCCCCAGCACAACCACTCTGAAGACGCCCAGGTGATCCATTCTCTTGCCTAGAGATGTTGTTCTTCTCTTTCAGTTATACTTTTTTTGTTTCCATTGATTTTGTGTGGAATTTATCATTGCAGGTCCACTGTAGCTGTTGTTCTCTTGTCTTCTTGCACATAGTACATCACTTGATAGTTGAGACTATACTGGTATTGGCCAATATTGCGTTAGGATAACTATATTGCATTTTGCGAAATATTAGTATGGCAGCGTCAGCTTCCTCAGTTGTTGCAAATCTTGTATTTGCGCCTTGTACTGTAACTGCAAAACTCTAGGTATCAATATTCAATATATCTTGTAAATTTTAAAGCATTTTGAAACCTTACAAATAACTAATTCAGTTGATAATAAAACAGAAGATGCATTGCCCCAATGGGATTACTACTTCTCTGAAGTGCCTAACCTACCAAATCCGCACCAGATGATAATTTAATATGCCAAAGTACATAAATTTGCCTAATTTATGTTCAGCTCATTTTCCTTGCAGCTGGTTTATGAATAATATATGAAATATGGACTACCAAAACTGTATCTGTCCGGCGTCTCAAAATTGCAACATATTGGAAATAGTCGACCTTCCTGTTATTAACTGTAACATATAACATATTAATACCTCAAACTAGGGATTGCATATGTTTGATTTTTCTTGGGCTAGAAGCCAAGAATACTGAACTTTGTTTTATGGTAGGAAATCGGATACTCTGAAGCAGTAAAACGTTTCGAGTTCGATGGTCAGCTTGGCCCATACAATTTGGATTCTTTTGGAGACTGGAAACAACTTTAAAGCTACTTGTCACAAAGTGTCATTGAACGCCTTGGTAAGTCTGATGCATTTTGATTTTTCTCGTACCCTTAATAGTTACAGAGCAGCCTGTATTTAAGACATTTTTGATAGAACCAACTAATGAGTTGCTGGTTATGTGTGTTTGATTTGTACAGAGCCAATTGGTGGCAATTGCATTGGAGACATCATGGATGGATAGAGCTCCCCAAATGGATATGGAGACGATTGATGGAAACACTTAGAGAAGACAAATTTGCAAAGAAAGCGCCTGCACACACTGAGAGGAGAGGATGCTATTACACAACTATCCCGCTTCGGTTAAGCACAGAATTCTGGCAAAGTGTCACTGAATATTTCAGAGTTTATATCTTTTCTATGATGCCCAAAGAAAATGTGTTTCTAAACCCTTTACTGTTTGTGGCAATGCTTCTCATGCTTCCCCAAACAAGCTATTGCTACTTACAATTCTGAGAGTAATAGAACTTGCATGATGTGATCAAAGTTCTTTACTTACTTGCAATGCTTCCTTTCTTTGCAGCTTTGGAATATACAATAAGGTCAATGGGCAATGGCTAGCAATCAGGATTATCAGCTGTCCAATCACCCAGAAACTTTGAGGTGGGATTTCTCTTAATTTCCTTTCAGAGGTATATATAATTTGGAGCACACATGTATGTATCTCACTGTTTTGTATTATTACTACTTTCATTGCCGATGTAAAGCTGAAAATGGATGGATGGATGCACTGTGTGATAAGATCATGAAGGAAGTGTTTTGAAGAGTATCCCGAGGTTGAGAACATTTATAGTGAATTACAGGAAACAAAACGGTCTTACTCCAGTTCACATCCATGGTAACTATCAATATATAACTCCAGTTCATGTTCTTCTAATTATACATGAGGGTATGAAAAATCCACACTCTTATGTGAAGGACGTGAGGTGTCGCTGATGAGACCTTTGTGTTGGCCGGTGATCATGGGCAACGTTATATAGTTAGTTTGATATGTTATATGGTCCAGCTAGGTTCGAAGGAACGGGATCTTTGGATCAGTCCCATATTCATGTTAGTTTTATAACAAATCGGTGAAAATTACTTCTGTGTGTTGTTGCTTCAAGTTGAAGTTTGGTCACTTGTTTTCAGGTCTACCCCGCCGTCATTTCTATAAAAATAAACAAATTCTTTATTTATAGCCGACTGCCATTTTCCTTTTGGGTATGTGTTGGTCGCCCCTCATCCGCGGCTGCTCGCGGGCGCTCCCGCAATGCCGCGAGTAAAACTGGTGGTGGCCATGGCATTGCTGGCGGCTCTGCCTCTTGCGGTGACTTTGTAGAGTACAAGTCAAGTTTAAAGCTTTCGACCGCGACGGCTGAAAAACCAAAGTAAATGCATCATATATATTCTAATAAATGCATGCGAATCATAGAAAATATGGTAAGCACCTATCCTGCAATTTAGGACTGGCGTGATGTTGCTCTTTGTTGATAGAAATCATACTTGCATAGCTGTTTGATTGATTTGATTATAATCAAACTGCACCGTCATAATATTATATCCTTGCCATATTGTAAAGTTTCAGTTGGGTTGGTCACGGCACACTATATGCGATATGGCAATGTTTTGTACCAATCTTTGTGATGTACTCCGGAAGAAAGGTATACAAGCAGAACTATCTCCAAATGTATAAAGAATTAGCATGTTCTTAGTGGTTAGTAGCGCCTGATTCAAAGTGACTGTGAACGGGTTCGAATCCTGGTCACTGCATTTTTTAAATAATTAATTTCTCCTAGGAGCTGACACGTGGGACCACTGCCACGTAGGCTAGGCTTTTCTTATCTAAACTACTTGATGTGACAAAATATCTTAAACAAGCTCTGTGATTTGTATGCTCTCTTATATTATCAAAGATGATTGCACTTATATGATATGTTTGATAGTTCCTATATACTCCGAAAGAAAAAATAGCTGATGTTCCGCTCCCTGCAGGTCTGCACTCGCGTCACGCCCTTTCCTCTCCCTGCCGCCTTGCCCCTCTCCCTGCCTGCTCGTTGCCCCGGTCTTCTCTGATGGTGCTCCTAGATGTGCTATACATCACCTCCTCACCTCCTTGGCCACTTCGGTGCCCATGGCTTTCGTGCTCGTTGGCAGGATGGTGCAAGGCGCAACTCCGACGTGGTTCCTCACTGGTTGGATGGCGTTCAGGCACAACCCTGGTGCCCTCTGAGTACTGCCTCGGCTACAACCTCCCTCTGTGAGCTCCATCTTCCCCTGCTCTGCTTCGGCTACTATATGGGACATGGCCAGGGCTATGATGATCAGTTATGGCTGATATAGGCATGCTCTCAAGCAGTGGAGGCACTTGTGGGTATTAATTTGGATCCTCCCTCGTTTCTTTGAGCTGTTTTGAGCACGTTCTTATTTTAGTGGCTCTGTCCTTGGATGGTCATTTCTAATGAGTGATAACCAGGGCAGTTAAACCCTCGTAAGAACATATTGATCCGGTGATCCATCCAGAAATCCAGAAATAAGTCCATCCATCCAGAAATAAGAATAGAAACTCCTCAGGCCGCTCCTCAGCGATTTGGGATTCCTGGCCGTCGGATCTGGTTGCTTGATGGATCTTGGGCCGTCGGATCGACCCCTGTAATGACCTTGTCCGTCGGATAAAAAAAAATTACTGCTGGAATGAATAGTTACTCCCAAAATGAGATATCTCGTGCCACCGCGTTTGAATCACGTGCCCCATCGGTCGGAAGCCATTCTTGCTAGGGCGATGATGATTAGCCGTGGGTATCAAGTTGGGTCCTCCCTCTTGTCTCTAGAATCCTTTTTGATCCTGTGATACTTATTGTTCTGTCCTTTGGATGGTCATTCTTATTGAGTGATAACCAGGGCAGCTCCACTGTATAAACAGATTGATCTGGTGATAAGAGATGATGGGGGTAGATTATATGATCGAGGAAAGGCAAATCTGAGCCCATATGCATTGAACCCTGAACCCTTTTTATTCGCACGTGCCCCACCGGTCGGAAGCCATCCTTGCTAGGGCGATGATGATTCGCTGTGGCTGAAATAAGTGTGCCTTTGAGCAATCAAGGCACCTGTGGGTATCAAGTTGGGTCCTCCCTCTTGTCTCTAGAATCCTTTTTGATCATGTGATGTCCTTGGATGGTCATTCTTGTTGAATGATAACCAGGGCAGCTCCACTGTATAAACAGATTAATCTGGTGACAAGAGATGGCGGGGGTAGATTATATGATCGAGGAAAGGCAAATCTGAGCCCACTATGCATTGAACCCTGAACCCTTTATATTTGTATTTAAAGGTGTTGCTTATTTATGCTCCAGTGTTTATAGCCGTCTTATGTGAATATTTCTTCTCTCTCATACCTTTATTGCATATAAGTTGTTCTTGACTTTTATTGTTTGTTGTTGGTCCTTGATTTCATCTGGTTAAGAGTAAGCAAGTTGTCGGTTCAATGGCTTGTTTTAATTTGTTGATAAACCAGCAGAAACCACGGTGTCATGTTTCTAATAACAGCGTCTTTAGGCTGGTTAATGTCTGTATTGGAGACCATTACCTTTTATTTCGCTTGTTTCTTACCATCTTCCTTGCTTCTCTGGCTGTTTCACGGTTGGGACGGTGGCGTGGCGTTGGGGCTGTCTTGCGGGTTGGCCGGAGAGGGAGCACACCGAGTGGGCTTCTAAGATGGCTGAGGTGATTATTTGCTCCCTTGTTTGTCTTTCCCTTTGTGATGTGTATGTGCTCTGCTCATCAAGGGCTTTGTTGTTTTTTAGGGATTTGTCTAGGGTTTCCTGGTTAATCCATTCTGATTTTGGTCTGCTCATGCTCTTGGCTTCCGGACCGTGGTGCTCAAGGTGACTCGGCTTTCTTTTCCCTCGGTTTGCCTGCAGTTGAGGTACACCTGGCTGTCCAACTAATGGGTCAATTTTGACTTTTGACTTGCAGTATGCATATGATTGGATATGCGCATTCAGCTTTCGTGTCATCGATGGTTTCAGATTCCTCCATCCTTACTACACTGCCTATAGTTTCTTAGGTAAATCTGCTCATCCTTTTGTACCTATTGCTTATGTATGTGTACAAATACATTTAGCTCTGACTTTCTGGGTCATGGATCAGGTCGGTAGCCTTGCATGAAAAGGAATAGTCTGGACTAGAATTTCTACCTAATCATATGCCTCTGTGTGTTTGGTAGTCATGTTTTTAATATGTTTCCTATTGCTTGCTTGTACCTTAAAAGAACAGAGCCTCTACGTTCTAATAATTCCTTGATTTTCAATTAACAGTAGTACTATAGTTGCTTAATAGTACTAGGTTGGAAGGGTATGTGCATATTAAAGGCTAGATGTCGTTGGTGGTACTAATTTGGAATGGTGCACTGCCAACTATTTCGAATTTTGACTAGCTTCAGTACTTGGTCCGCGCGTCGATGAGGTGAGCAAGGGCAGTTGGCTTGCCTCTCCGTGCTCCCATTCACCCCCTTCTCTTTGGACCCCCGCTATTTTTTCATATTAGATGCTCTCCTGCTTTGGCTAAATCAGATAGAGGCTTGAAGCATATTCAGTTTAAATAAATGAGTATAACCAGTCTTCTCTAGCTATTCTTTGTGTGAAAATTGAGAATATGTTTGCTCGTTTGTTTTGTTTGGTGCCTGTGTCTTTTAGTCTTTGGAGGGAAAAATGTTCTCTTTGCTTAATATTCCCTCTGTAAAGTATTTCTAAACGCTCTTATAATACTGTAGGTCCCATTGCTGACCCGTAGAGAGGCGTCTGTGGGGGTCTCCATGGTTGCCGGTGACCGAACGCGACCACCGCTGCCGATCCCGCTATTTTTTTATATTAGATGCTCTCCTGCTTTGGCTAAATCAGATAGAGGCTTTAAGCATATTCAGTTTAAATAATGTCAGTCCTAATTTGGATAAATGAAATAACAAGAGCTTCAGACTAATGTGGAACAATTGGTCAAAATAGAAGAGTTTAGTTCCTGTCAGTTTAGTTAGTGGCCTATATGAATTTGATTTGGCCCACAATAATTTTGTATAATTATTGATTTGCTAGCATATATTCTAAACTTAATTTTGTTAGCTCCTATCTCGTGTTCTTTCTTATAATATCTTTTTATATGACGTGCTTCACGAGAGTTTCTCCATGTTTATGAAGAAAAGATTTGGGTTCAGAGCACCTTCGGTTATAAGAATTTGTTTTCTAATTCTTGCTGGTCAGTTGCAAAACATTAATTTTTGTTTGCTTTACAATTTTTCAGAAGTAATGGGAAATGACGAGCTCCTACTTTTTATGCCAGCTCTATGACGTAGGTGAGCTGCGACCTTCTTTCCCATGTGTTTGTGATTATCAGTTAACCTCCAGAGGGAATTTTGATTGTGATTAGTATCTTTAGACATTGGCCATGCATGTTCGTCAGTACTCACCATCTCTTTCATTTCTCCTCATTTCTTAAATGTATTGACCTCTGGTATATACAACTAAAATCGATGTGCCAAACAGCAAAAAATAGCTATACATTGGAAGATTTGAATGCCATTTTATTGTAGTAGTTCTGAAATTCTGCCTCATTTTTTTCCCATTCGTGTTATTTCTCATAGTTTTAAACTAAAAGGAGTAACTATTAAAAATGTCTCTAATTGGCCTATTGTTAAAGTTTGAGATACTAGAGTTGATGCTTGAGTATAGAAATCGTTGAATTCCATATATCTCACAGTTTGTTTGTATCAGGTTCGTGTGAGGTGGTCCCTATGAAGTACATCGACAAGGCAGATGGATTACGTGACTTATTAGTATGCTTAGTGATAATGGCTCCGTAGTTGGCTCTTTTTAATATATTCCTGTTCTTATTACCTCTTATGTGTTTTTGCTTTTGGTATCGAACTTCATGTCGAATGTGTATCTTTTGTGGTCGTATGAACGCACCGAGCTTGATCCTGCCTTATAAACTGATGTTGATCTTGTACTCCATTGTGTTTTACTTTTATCACAATACAGGCGCGGCGGAGGAGCTGTCTTCTGAGTTGACCGGAGAGGGAGCACATTGGAGAGGCTTCTGAGATGACCAAGGTAGTTCTTTGATTCCTTGTTTGCCTTTTCGTTTGTGGTGTGTTGTATGGGTGCTGATCCAGGATTGTGTTGTTTTCATGGATCTATTTAGGGTTTACTGATCGATCCATCCTGATTGGGATCTGTTTGTGGTCCTGGTTGACTGGCTGGTGCGTCGTGCCGTTGCTGGTGCTTGAGGTTGTCTCGCTGGTTTCCTTGCAGTATCGTCGATCTGTGCATCCAGGCACCCCAAGCTTTTCCTCGCGCGATGGCATCAGGCGCACGGAGGGAGCTCTTCTCCGTCGATGTGGTGAACAACGACCATGATCTCCGTTCCACGGCGTCTCCGGCTAGCAAGGTAGACCCTGTTTGCTTGGTTGACTCTAATGCATGCCTGTGCTAGATTTGTTCGAGATTTATGCAATTGGGCCTGTTGTTGATCTATGACAGGGATAGCATATTTTTGTCATGTGATTTGTAGTAGAATAGTCCTGTTAACTCTGTCGATGCTTGGCGTGGAGTCCACTGTGTATCAGATTGTTTAGACCCCGTGAATAGCCATTTATATCCTGTCCATACTTGCCCTATGATTTGCCGTGTATTATGCCGTTTGGCTTCTGCAGTTTACCTTCTTGCCTTTGCTAATTGTAGTCAACACACAACACGATTGTAGAGTGGTAAGTCCAGGCACCCCAAGCCTGTCCACGGTGCCACCAATGAACAAGGTACACACGGTGCCACCAATTCCGTACTTCTGTATTATCAATCTAGGGTTCATCTTAGTGAATCTTACTGTTCTTCGGGCCGTGTCTAAAAATGCTGCTCGGTTATCAGTAGTAGCTACAGGTCTATTGTTGCGAGTCTCCTGGTCCAGTATAACACCCTTTTCAGAGATAATACTCCAGATCTATTGACTATGATTTACTTGTGATATTAATTCTTATTTAGTATGAATATTCACCTAATGAATTTATTAAACGATCTAAATACCACCTATTCATAGATTAACTTGTGCCACCGTTGATTTTTTACTTATTGTGTCATTCTTATTTTTGAGGCTGGCCTGGCACATTCTGTTTCCAAATATATTATATTAATAGTTTGGCGTCTCATTAACTGACGAGATGGTCAGGCCAAAGGCTGTGCTTAGTGTCGTTCTTGGTAACGTTGGTCTGCTTGATGCAAAATACAAGCACTACAGGAACTACATCGGTGCAATCGTCTTTTTCTGGCCGTTCCTGGCGCACTGTTTAATTAGTCACCTTGCCTCTCTTGCACTTAACATTGTTTAATTAGACTTATCACTATGATTATCCAGGGCCTCTTGTTCTGATTAGCCTATCATTAAAGTTGGAAACACCAGAATTGACGCTTGCGCATGAGTGCGTACAGGCTGTCCTTGGGATTTTCTTCTTTGCAAACTCGATTGATTGTTGATACGGTTTCCTAGGCTATTGTTCTTTGTACAATACATGAAGCGATCTGCTCATGTGTGTGACTTAGTCTGATTATTAGGCTTTAAAATTTCTGCTGGTTTATCTTATAATTCATGGTAGCACTTGATTTTTTATCAATTACCATGTCTCAGTTGTAGAACAGGACAGTAAGAGTCTAATAAAACTCTTGCACAACAAAGATTGCCATCCTTTAGTTACCCAGACCTTTGTTTTCGTGGTATAAAACCAACTGCTGTCAACTTTTTCTTTTTGAAACGGACTGCTGTCAACTTTAGTACTATGGAAAATCATATAACTATTTTGAAATTTCCTATGACACAGGCCGAGACAAGCATCGTGGTGTGGATTGTATCCCCATTGAGGTGTGGAAAGGTCTCGGGGACATAGCGATAGTATGGCTAACCAGGCTTTTCAATCTCATTTTTCGGGCAAACAAGATGCCAGAAGAATGGAGACGGAGTATATTAGTACCAATCTTCAAGAACAAGGGGGATGTTCAGAGTTGTACTAATTATCGTGGAATTAAGCTGATGAGCCATACAAAGAAGCTATGGGAGAGAGTCATTGAGCACCGCTTAAGAAGAATGACAAGCGTGACCAAAAACCAGTTTGGTTTCATGCCTGGGAGGTCGACCATGGAAGCCATTTTTTTGGTACGACAGCTTATGGAGAGATATAGGGAGCAAAAGAAGGACTTGCATATGGTGTTCATTGACTTGGAGAAGGCCTATGATAAGATACCGCGGAATGTCATGTGGTGGGCCTTGGAGAAACACAAAGTCCCAGCAAAGTACATTACCCTCATCAAGGACATGTACGATAATGTTGTGACAAGTGTTCGAACAAGTGATGTCGACACTGATGACTTCTCGATTAAGATAGGACTGCATCAGGGGTCAGCTTTGAGCCCTTATCTTTTTGCATTGGTGATGGATGAGGTCACAAGGGATATACAAGGAGATATCCCATGGTGTATGCTCTTTGCGGATGATGTGGTGCTAGTTGACGATAGTCGGGCGGGGGTAAATAGGAAGTTAGAGTTATGGAGACAAACCTTGGAATCGAAAGGGTTTAGGCTTAGTAGGACTAAAACCGAGTACATGATGTGCGGTTTCAGTACTACTAGGTGTGAGGAGGAGGAGGTTAGCCTTGATGGTCAGGTGGTACCTCGGAAGGACACCTTTCGGTATTTGGGGTCAATGCTGCAGGAGGATGGGGGTATTGATGAAGATGTGAACCATCGGATCAAAGCTGGATGGATGAAGTGGCGCCAAGCTTCTGGCATTCTCTGTGACAAGAGAGTGCCACAAAAGCTAAAAGGCAAGTTCTACAGGACGGCGGTTCGACCCGCAATGTTGTATGGCGCTGAGTGTTGGCCGACTAAAAGGCGACATGTTCAACAGTTAGGTGTGGCGGAGATGCGTATGTTGAGATGGATGTGTGGCCACACGAGGAAGGATCGAGTCCGGAATGATGATATACGAGATAGAGTTGGGGTAGCACCAATTGAAGAGAAGCTTGTCCAACATCGTCTGAGATGGTTTGGGCATATCCAGCGCAGGCCTCCAGAAGCTCCAGTGCATAGCGGATGGCTAAAGCGTGCGGAGAATGTCAAGAGAGGGCGGGGTAGACCGAATTTGACATGGGAGGAGTCCGTTAAGAGAGACCTGAAGGATTGGGGTATCACCGAAGAGCTAGCTATGGACAGGGGTGCATGGAAGCTTGCTATCCATGTGCCAGAGCCATGAGTTGGTTGCGAGATCTTATGGGTTTCACCTCTAGCCTACCCCAACTTGCTTGGGACTAAAGGCTTTGTTGTTGTTGTTGTTGTTGTTACAGGCCGAGACAAGCATCGTAAGGATCCAGTTAGAATGATGATTGATATCCTGTTAGAGCATCTTGGGCTTCACAAGGCCATCTGAGACTCGGGATCGATGAGGCATTTGACATGATAAACAAGTGCCAAAGGTTACTTGTATGATCTGAGATACATGAGCTCCTTCTCAGATCAGCTTCATAATGTGATAGCACATGGCTTTCCTCCTGCCCGTGCCGTGGATACATTGACAAACGTGACCCTTATGAATATTGAAGTGATGGCACATAACCTTAAGAGCAGAAGCAATCATCTGTAGAAGAGGCTGCATGCCATAAAAAGACAGTCTTTAGGCGCAACAGCATGAGGTGTTTGCACCAATTGATTTCTTCACACCAAGGCCATGGCGTTGATCATCTATGGACATCACAGATCATCTATTCTAACTCTGGCAAGTACGAGATGATATATGATGCCACCAGCTCCTGTGATGTACCGTGCAAACTACTGTGTGATCTCCCTCTCCTTTTGTGAACACGTCCCCTTCGGCACGTCTATTCGTACTTTTGCACTCAATATTTATGTGTATGAACATTGCATCCTTTAATTTACCCTGTATATGAACATTACATCCTTCAAATGTGTTGTACTATATTTTGGTATCCATGGATGATGTCTTGCTTCGATTACATATGAATGTTTCTTCTTTCTTTTATTTTGTTATCCTGATTGAATACGTACGCTAAGCCTAACTTGCTACTAACTTTACCATTACTTGCTTGGGCACATCGTTGGGACCGGCACCCTCGCGCCAAGGCGCGTTGCCGATCTAGTATACATGATGGCCACTTGTTGGTGCCTCGTATGTTTGTAACATAGCCTGTGTTATAAACTTGTGTGTGCAACATGCTCAATGTTACAAAAGTTGTTGAACTGTCTCACGTGGCATTATGTATCGTATGATTAAAATTAAATCAGACGGCCACGAAGATGATGGATACGAGCGACTCATCCGCCAGTTGAAAGATAACGTTTCCCCAGAAATAAGCTATGCACAGCCTGATAAAAGTCGATCAATGATTTACATTGCTCTTACCTGTTGTCATGCAATGCATGGTCTCGAATTGTGATCTTGCGCCGCTCTTTTCTTGAGGTCCCGTGGCCTGTACGTGGCTGCACCGCATCGCAGAGAGTCGCTGGTACAAAATTGACATATCCAGCTTGCCTGGTTTATTACATGGAGGAGGCCCCAATGGTCGGAAGAGCCACAATGGTTGGCTGTTACATGTATAGGATCGGAAAATAACACATCATCATGTCCACCCAGCCCCATTCCATCGAGTGCGCATCATCTTGTGTAGACAAAAAAACCTCAGTGATTGCCGAAAAAGGCCTTCGTCCTGCTTTATATATAAAGCAACGATCATCAACAAACTGGTATAAACGCACATCACCACAATACATGCTCACATTCAAGGCAGGATATATAGGCGCTGAGCGCGGCAACACCACCCCTAGCACTACCATCATGAAGAGATAAAACCGCATACGACGAACCGTGGGCTCCAAGACGGCACCTTCAGAAAGGATACGGCATCGGAGCGCCGCCACCGCCTGATTCGAGGACCAGAGTTTCCCCTGGAGCCGCACGATGGGCAGTGAGAACCGCGACGATGCCTTCAAAAATGAAACGAGCTTCGCCACCGCCGGTCCGTCTGAAGATAGAACAGGTTCTCACCCCGGCCAACACTCACCCCATCGAACGCCACACCCTGTCTACCACGCGGCCCACACTGCTATGGCCATCGAGCAGCACCAAGCCATGGGTTCTGCCCATGTGCACCGCGCTACCACCACCAGGGCCACTGTCCCGACATCCAAGACCTTGACACCGTCTCACACGAGACCTGCCGCTACCCCAACCAAAGAGACAAGCGGAAAGGTCCCACCTTTCGCACCCCTGGGTGACCCCCTGGGTCCATCGACTCGTCCTGCAGCACCAGGCGCGAGACGAGTTCGGTCCTGCCGCACCGGGCGCGAGACGAGCGATGGACCGCAGCTGGGATAAGGCCAACCCTACGGCGAAAGTAGCGCCCGAGAGACAAACAGAGGGGTCGAAGGCCGACACAAGCCACCTACGGACGAGCCAACGTAAAAAAATGTCAGCCGCCGCCGTAGCCAACCCGCCAAGCCGCCATGGAGCCATCCACGTTCGGAGGAGCAGCCACACCAGGCCACCATCTAACCCGCGCCGCCCGCCGAGCTCGAAGGGCCGGAGCCGCCGGACATGCACCTCTCGCTTGAGACCAGCCACCTGAAGGAAATATGCCCTAGAGGCAATAATAAAGTTGTTATTTATATTTCCTTATATCATGATAAATGTTTATTATTCATGCTAGAATTGTATTAACCGGAAGCTTAGTACATGTGTGAATACATAGACAAATAGAATGTCCCTAGTATGCCTCTACTTGACTAGCTCGTTAATTAAAGATGGTTAAGTTTCCTAACCATAAACATGTGTTGTCATTTGATGAATGGGATCACATCATTAGAGAATGATGTGATGGACAAGACCCATCGGTTAGCTTAGCATAATGATCGTTAAGTTTTATTGCTATTGCTTTCTTCATGACTTATATATATATATATTCCTCTGACTATGAGATTATGCAACTCCCGAATACTGGAGGAACACCTTTTGTCCTATCAAACGTCACAACGTAACTAGGTGATTATAAAGATGCTCTACATGTGTCTCCGATGGTGTATGTTGAGTTGGCATAGATCGAGGTATCTTCGGGCCCTCTCGGTAATGCACATCACTATGAGCCTTGCAAGCAATGTGACTAATGAGTTAGTTACAGGATGATGCATTACAAAAGGAGTAAAGAGACTTGCCGGTAACAATATTGAACTAGGTATGATGATACCGACGATCGAATCTCGGGCAAGTAACATACTGATGGCAAAGGGAACAACGTATGTTGTTATGTGGTTTGACCGATAAAGATCTTCGTAGAATATGTAGGAGCCAATATGAGCATCCAGGTTCCGCTATTGGTTATTGATCGGAGATGTGTCTCGGTCATTTCTACATAGTTATCGAACCCGTAGGGTCTGCACGCTTAACATTCGATGACGATTTGTATTATGAGTTATGTGATTTGATGAACGGAAGTTTGTTCAGAGTCCCGGATGAGATCACGGACATAACGAGGAGTCCAAAATGGTCGAGACATAAAGATTGATATATTGAAAGGTTATGTTTGGACACTGGAATGTTTTCGGAAAGGTTCGGGCATTTTCCGGAGTACCGGGGGTTACCGGAACCCCCCGGGGAGTTAATGGGCCTTCATGGGCCCTAGTGGAGAGATGAGGTGGCTGGCAGGTGGTGGCGCGCCGTCCCCGCCAAGCCCAAACCGAATTGGACTAGGGTTGGGGGCCCGACCCCCTTTCCTTCTCTTCTCCTCCTCCTTCCCTCCTTCTCCTAGTGGGAATAGGAAGGGGGGGGAGGGGGGCGAATCCTACTTGGACCGGGAGTCCAAGTTGGACTCCTCCCCATGTCGTTCCCCCCATTGGGCCGGCCACCTCTCCTCCCCCCTTTATATATGTGGGAGGGGGGCACCCCAAAGGCACACCAAGTCTTCTCTTAGCCGTGTGCGGTTCCCCCTCCACAGTTACACACCTCGGTCATATCGTCGTAGTGCTTAGGCGAAGCCCTGCGCTGGTAACTTCATCATCACCGTCGCCACGCCGTCGTGCTGATGGAACTCTCCCTCATCCTCAACTGGATCAAGAGATCGAGGGATGTCATCGAGCTGAACGTGTGCTGAACGCGGAGGTGCCGTACGTTTGGTGCTTGGATCGGTTGGATCGCGAAGACGTTCGACTACATCAACCGCGTTACTAAACGCTTCCGCTTTCGGTCTACGAGGGTACGTGGACACACTCTCCCCGATCGTTGATGTGCTTCTCCAAGATAGATCTTGCGTGGTCGTAGGAATTTTTTTGAAATCCTATGTTCCCCAATAGTGGCATATGAGCTCGGTCTATGCGTATATGTTATATGCACGAGTGGAACACAAAGAGTTGTGGGCGATAATAGTCATACTGCTTACCAACAACGTCTTACTTTGATTCGGCAGTATTGTTGGATGAAGCGTCCCGGACCGACATTACATGAACACGTTCATGAGACTGGTTCTACTGACGTGCTTCGCACACGGGTGGCTGGAGGGCGTCTGTTTCTCCAACTTTAGTTGAGTCGAGTTTGACTATGTCCGGTTCTTGTTGAAGGTTAAAACAAAACACTTGACGAAAAATCGTTGTGGTTTTGATGCGTAGGTAAGAACGGTTCTTGATAGAAGCCCGTAGCAGCTACGTAAAACTTGCAACAACAAAGTAGAGGATGTCTAACTTGTTTTTGCAGGGCATGTTGTGATGGGATATGGTCAAGACGTGATGAGATATAAATTTTTGTATGAGCTGATCATGTTTTATAAAAGTTATCGACAACTGGCAAGAGCCTTATGGTTGTCGCTTTATTGTATAAAATGCAATCGCCATGTAATTGCTTTACTTTATCACTAAGCGGTAGCAATAATCGTAGAAGCAATAGTTGGCGAGACGATAACAATGCTATGATGGAGATCAAGGTGTCAAGCCCATGACGATGGTGATCATGACGGTGCTTTGGAGATGGAGATCAAAGGCACAAGACGATGATGGCCATATCATATCACTTATTTTGATTGCATGTGATGTTTATCCTTTATGCATCTTATTTTGCTTAGTACGTCGGTAGCATTATGAGATGATCTCTCACTAAATTTCAAGGTACAAGTGTTCTCCCTGAGTATGCACCGTTGCTACAGTTCATCGTGCCGAGACACCACATGATGATCGGGTGTGATAAGCTCTACGTTGACATACAACGGGTGCAAGCCAGTTTTGCATGTGCAGAATACTCGGGTTAAACTTGACGAGCCTAGCATATGCAGATATGGCCTCGGAACACTGAGACCAAAAGGTCGAACGTGAATCATATAGTAGATATAATCAACATAGTGATGTTCACCATTGAAAACTACTCCATCTCACGTGATGATCGGACATGGTTTAGTTGATATGGATCACGTGATCATTTAGACGACTAGAGGGATGTCTATCTAAGTGGGAGTTCTTAAGTAATATGATTATTTGAACTTTAATTTATCATGAACTTAGTACCTGATAGTTTTGCATATCTATGTTGTCGATCAATAGCTCGCGTATAGCCCCTGTATTTTATTTTTGATATGTTCCTAGATAAAAATAAGTTGAAAGATGATATTAGAAATGATGCGGACTGGGTCCATGCTTTGAGGATTATCCTCATTACTGCACAGAAGAATTATGTCCTTGATGCACTGCTAGGTGATGGACCTATTGCAGGAGCAGATACAGACGTTATGAATGTTTGGCAAGCTCAGTATGATGACTACTTGATAGTTTAGTGCGCCATGCTTTACGGCTTAGAACCGGGACTTCAAAAACATTTTGAACGCCAAGGAGCATATAAGATGTTCCAAGAGCTGAAATCGGTATTTCAGACTCATGCCCGAGCCGAGAGGTATGAGACCTCTGACAAGTATTTTGCCTACAATATGGAGGAGAATAGCTCAACCAGTGAGCATGTGCTCAGAATGTCTGAGTACTACAATCACTTGAATCAAGTGGGAGTTTATCTTTCAGATAAGATAGTGATTGACAAAGTTCTCTAGTCACTATCACCAAGTTACTGGAACTTCGTGATGAACTATAATATGCAAGGGATGACGAAAACGAGTCCCCGAGCTCTTCGCGATGCTGCAATCGGCGAAGGTAGAAATCAAGAAAAGCATCAAGTGTTGATGGTTGACAAGACCACTAGTTTCAAGTAAAAGGGCAAGGGAAAGAAAGGGAACTTCAAGATGAATGGCAAGCAAGTTGCCACTCCCATAATAAGCTCAAAGCTAGACCCAAGCCTGAAACTGAGTGCTTCTACTGCAAAGGAAATGGTCACTAGAAGCGGAACTGCCCCAAATACTTGGTGGATAAGAAGGATGGCAAAGTGAACAAAAGTATATATGATATACATGTTATTGATGTGTACTTTACTAGTGTTCATAGTAGCCCCTGGGTATTTGATACCGGTTCAGTTGCTGTGATTAGTAACTTGAAACAGGAGTTACAAAATGAACAGCGACTAGTTGAGGGCGAAGTGATGATGTGTGTTGGAAGTGATTCCAAGGTTGATAATATCACCATCGCACACTCCCTTTACCTTCAGGATTAGTGTTGAATCTAAAATAAATGTTATTTGGTGTTTGCGTTGAGCATAATATGATTGGATCATGTTTATTGCAATACAGTTATTCATTTAAGTCAAAGAATAATTGTTATTCTGTCTACATGAATAAAACCTTCTATGGTCATACACACAAGGTGAATGGTTTATTGAATCTCGATCATAGTAATACACATATTCATAATATTGATGCCAAAAGATGCAAAGTTGACAATGATAGTGCAACATACTAGTGGCACTGCCATTTAGGTCATATTGGTGTAAAGCGCATGAAGAAACTCCATGCTGATGGGCTTTTGGAATCACTTGATGCTTGTGAAACATGCCTTATGGGCAAGATGACTAAGACTCCGTTCTCCGGAACAATGGAGCGAGCCACTGACTTATTGGAAATAATACATACCGATGTATGCGGTCCGATGAGTGTTGAGGCTCGCGGCGGGTATCATTATTTTCTGACATTCACAGATGATTTGAGCGTATATGGGTATATCTACTTAATGAAACATAAGACTGAAATATTTGAAAAGTTCACAGAATTTCAGAGTCAAGTGGAAAATCATCGTAACAAGAAAATAAAATTTCAACGATTTGATCGCGGAGGAGAATATGTGAGTTATGAGTTTGGTCTTCATTTGAAACATTGTGACATAGTTTTGCAACTCATGCCACCTGGAACACCACAGCGTAATGGTGTGTCCGAACGTCGTAACCATACTTTATTAGATATGGTGCAATCTATGATGTCTCTTACCGATTTACCACTATCGTTTTGAGGTTATGCATTAGAGACAGCTGCATTCCCGTTAAATAGGGCACCATCTAAATCCATTTAGACGACACCTTATGAACTATGGTTTGGCAAGAAACCTAAGCTATCGTTTCTTAAAGTTTGAGGTTGCGATGCTTATGTGAAAAAGCTTCAGCCTGATAAGCTCGAACCCAAATCAGAGAAGTGTGTCTTCATATGATACCCAAAAGAAACTGTTGGGTACACCTTCTATCACAGATCCAAAGGCAAGATCTTTGTTGCTAAGAATGGATCCTTTCTAGAGAAGAAGTTTCTCTCGAAATAAGTCAGTGGGAGGAAAGTAGAACTTGATGAGGTAATTGTACCTTCTCCCGAATTGGAGAGTAGTTCATCACAGAAATTAGTTCCAGTGATTCCTACACCAATTAGTGAGGAAGCTAATGATGATGATCATGAAACTTCTGATCAAGTTACTACCGAACCTCGTAGGTCAACCAGAGTACGATCCACACCAGAGTGGTACGGTAATCCTGTTCTGAAGGTCATGTTACTTGATCATGACGAACCTACGAATTATGAGGAAGCGATGATGAGCCCAGATTCCGTGAAATGGCTTGAGGCCATGAAATCTGAGATGGGATCCATGTATGAGAACAAAGTATGGACTTTGATTGACTTGCCCGATGATCGGCGAGCCATTGATATTAAATGGATCTACAAGAGGAAGACGGACGCTGATAATAGTGTTACTATCTGCAAATCTTGAATTGTCGCAAAAGGTTTTTGACAAGTTCAAGGTGTTAACTACGATAAGATTTTCTCACTCGGAGCGATGCTTAAGTCTTTCCAAATCATGTTAGTAATTGCCACATTTTCTGAAATCTGGCAAATGGATGTCAAAACTACATTCCTTAATGGATTTCTTAAATAAGAGTTGTATATGATGCAACAAGAAGGTTTTGACAATCCTAAAGGTGCTAACAAAGTGTGCAAGCTCCAGGGATCCATCTATGGACTGGTGTAAGCATCTCGGAGTTGGAATATATGCTTTGATAAGGTGATCAAAGCATATGGTTTTATATAAACTTTTGGTGAATGCTGTACTTACAAGAAAGTGAGTGGGACCACTACAACCTTTTTGATAAGTATATGTGAATGACATATTGTTGATCAGAAATGATGTAGAATTTTCTGGAAAGCATAAAGGAGTGTTTGAAAGGAGTTTTTCCAAGAAAGACCTTGGTGTAGCTGCTTACATATTAAGCATCAAGATCTATAGATATAGATCAAGACGCTCGATAAGTTTTTTTAAATAAGTACATACCTTGACAAGTTTTTGAAGTAATTCAAAATGGAACAGTCAAAGAAGGAGTTCTTGCCTGTGTTGCAAGGTGTGAAGTTGAGTAAAGACTCAAAACCCGACCATGGCAGAAAATAGAAAGAGAATGAAAAGTCATTCCCTATGCCTCAATCATAGGATCTATAAAGTATGCTATGCTATGTACCATATTGTGTACCTCGCCATGCAAGAGGGTACAATAGTGATCCAGGAGTGGATCACTGGACAACGGTCAAAATTATCCTTAGTGGAATAAGGACATGTTTCTCGGTTATGGAGGTGACAAAAAGTTCGTCGTAAAGGGTTACGTCGATGCAATCTTTGACACTGATCCGGATGACTCTAAGTCTCAATCTGGATACATATTGAAAGTGGGAGCAATTAGCTAGAGTAGCTCCACGCAGAGCATTGTAGACATAGAAAATTTGCAAAATACATACGGCTCTTAATGTGGCAGACCCGTTGACTAAACTTCTCTCACAAGCAAAACATGATCACTCTTTGGGTGTTAATCACATAGCGATGTGAACTAGATTATTGACTCTAGTAAACCCTTTGGGTATTAGTCACATGGAGATGTGAACTAATCACATAAAGATGTGAACTATTGATGTTAAATCACATGATGATGTGAACTAGATTATTGACTCTAGTGCAAGTGGGAGACTGAAGGAAATATGCCCTAGAGGAAATAATAAAGTTGTTATTTCTATTTCCTTATATCACGATAAATGTTTATTATTCATGCTAGAATTGTATTAACCGGAAACTTAGTACATGTGTGAATACATAGACACACAGAATGTCCCTAGTATGCCTCTACTTGACTAGCTCGTTAATCAAAGATGGTTAAGTTTCCTAACCATAGACATGTGTTGTCATTTGATGGACGGGATCACATCATTAGAGAATGATGTGATGGACAAGACCCATTCGTTAGCTTAGCATAATGATCGTTAAGTTTTATTGCTATTGCTTTCTTCATGACTTATGCATATTCCTCTGACTATGAGATTATGCAACTCTCGAATACCGGAGGAACAACTTGTGTGCTATCAAACATCACAACGTAACTGGGTGATTATAAATATGCTCTACATGTGTCTTTGATAGTGTTTATTGAGTTGGCATAGATCGAGATTAGGATTTGTCACTCCGTGTATTGGAGAGGTATCTCTGGGCCCTCTCGGTAATGCACATCACTATGAGCCTTGCAAGCAATGCGACTAATGAGTTAGTTATGGGATGATGCATTACGAAATGAGTAAAGAGACTTGCCGGTAACGAGATTGAATTGGGTATGATAATACCGACGATCGAATCTCGGGCAAGTAACATACCGATGGCAAAGGGAACAACGTATGTTGTTATGCGGTTTGACCGATAAAGATCTTCGTAGAATATGTAGGAGCCAATATGAGCAGCCAGGTTCCACAATTGGTTATTGACCGGAGATGTGTCTCGGTCATGTCTACATAGTTCTCGAACCCGTAGGGTCCGCACGCTTAACTTTCGATGATGATTTGTATTATGATTATGTGATTTGATGAACTGAAGTTTGTTCGGAGTTCCGGGTGAGATCACAGACATGGCGAGGAGTCTCGAAATGGTCGAGACATAAATTGATATATTGGAAGGTTATGTTTGGACACCAGAATGGTTTCAGAATGGTTCGGGCATTTTTCGGAGTACTGGGGGTTACCGGAACCCCCCGGGAGTTAATGGGCCTTCATGGACCCTAGTGGAGAGAGGAGGCGGCGGCCATGTGGTGGCGTGCCGCCCCCCTAAGCCCAAACCGAATTGGACTAGGGTTTGGGGGGGCGGCCCCCTTTCCTTCTCTCCTCCTCCTCCTTCCCTCCTTCTCCTAGTGGGAATAGGAAAGGGGGGGGGCAAATCCTACTTGGACTGGGAGTCCAAGTAGGAACCCCCATGGCGCGCCCCCCTTAGGCTGGTCACCTCTCCTCCCCCCTTTATATACGTGGGAGGGGGGCACCCCAAAGGCATACCAAGTCTTCTCTTAGCCGTGTGCGGTGCCCCCTCCACAGTTACACACCTCTCATATCGTCGTAGTGCTTAGGCGAAGCCCTGCGTCGGTAACTTCATCATCACCGTCGCCATGCTGTCATGCTGGCGGAACTCTCCCTCGTCCTCAACTAGATCGAGAGATCGAGGGACGTCATCAAGCTGAACGTGTGCTGAACGCGGAGGTGCTGTACATTCGGTGCTTGGATCGGTTGGATCACGAAGACGTTCGACTACATCAACCGCGTTACTAAACGCTTCCGCTTTCGGTCTAGAGGGTACGTGGACAAACTCTCCCCGCTCGTTGCTATGCTTCTCCTAGATAGATCTTGCATGATCATAGAATTTTTTTTGAAATACTATGTTCCCCAACATCACCCTCAGCCACCCAAACTTGCCAGACCGAGCCACCACGGGCCAGCAAACCGGAGCCACCACCACGTCGGAACGAAGCAGAAGCGCCCCCCAACGACCCTCGACGCGCTGGGCGGGAACGAACAACCCACAGCCCGAAGCATGACAACACACCGACGCCCGCCACCACCTATGCGTCGCCATGCCGAGACGCCCAGCGTCTGCACCACGCCTACACCAGACAGAGCCACGTCGCGCCAGCCCTAGCTCATGGGGGAACGAGAAAATCCCCGCCGTCATCAGCTTCAACCAGGCTTTGCCGGCCGAGCCCCATGGTGGCGGCGAGGGAGGGGGAGGGAGGTGGGGGCCTGGCAATGGCGGTCTAGGGTTCCCCCCGGTCGCCGTACAGGGGCGACTCGGGAGGAGACAAGAAAGGAGGGGGATTTCCGTGGATGCATTTTAACATGTTGAATCGGATGCCTGATGTCTGCTAGAACGACGTCGGTATTTCCCCAAAGAGGAAGGGATGATGCAACACAACAACGGTAGGTATTTCCCTCAATGATGAGACCAAGGTTATCAAACCAGTAGGAGAACCAAGCAACACTACGTAAACTGCACCTGCACACAAATAACAAATACGCGCAACCCGACGCGTTAAAGGGGTTGTCAATCCCTTTCGGGTAACGGTGCCACAAATTGGCAAACAGGCGTGAGCGAGTTGTAATAATTGATAGATCAAACGCCAAATAAAATAAATTGCAGCCAGGTATTTTTGGGTTTAATAGATCTAAAAATAAAAGGCAAATAAAATAGATCGCAAAACCAAATAATATGAGAAAGAGACCCGGGGGCCGTAGGTTTCACTAGTGGCATCTCTCGAGAAAAAAAATAGAAAACAGTGGGTGAACAAATTACTGCTGGGCAATTGATAGAACTTCAAATGATCTTGACGATATCTAGGCAATGATCATTATATAGGCATCACATCCAAGATTAGTAGACGGACTCTTCCCTGCATGTACTACTATTACTCCACACATCGACCACTATCCAACATGCATCTAGTGTATTAAGTTCATGGAGAAATGGAGTAATGCAATAAGAACGATGACATGATGTAGACAAGATCTATTTATGTAGAAATAGACCCCGTCGTTTTATCCTTAGCAACAATGATACATACGTGTCGGTTCCCCTTCTGTCACTGGGATCAAGCACCGTAAGATCGAACCCACTACAAAGCACCACTTCCCATTGCAAGATAAATAGATCAAGTTGGCCAAACAAAACACAAATATCAGAGAATAAATACGAGGCTATAAGCAATCATGCATATAAGAGATCAAAGAAACTCAAATAACTTTCATGAATAAAAAGAGATAGATTTGATCATAAACTCAAAGTTCATCGGATCCCAACAAACACACCACAAAAAGAGTTACATCATATGGATCTCCAAAATAGCATTGTATTGAGAATCAAACGAGAGAGAGGGACCCATGTAGCTACTAACTACGGACCCGAAGGTCTACAAAAGACTACTCACGCATCATCGGAGAGGCACCAATGGAAGTGGTGAACCCCTCTGTGATGGTGTCTAGATTGGATCTGGTGGTTCTGGACTCTACGGCCACTGGGATTGATTTTTGTCGACTCCCCTAGGGTTTCTGGAATATTGGGGTATTTATAGAGCAAAGAGGTGGTCCAGGGGCACCTGAGGTGGGCACAACCCACCAGGGCGCGCCTGGGCCTCCAGACGCGCCCTGGTGGGTTGTGCTCCCCTCGGAGCATCCCCAAACGCTTCTCCGGTCCATTGGATGTCTCCTGGTCAAAAAAATCCACAAAAAGTTTCGTTGCGTTTGGACTCCGTTTGATATTGATTACCTGCAATGTAAAAAATGAAAAAAAAACAGCAACTGGCACTTGGCACTATGTCAATAGGTTAGTACCAAAAAATGATATAAAATGACCATAAAATGATTATAAAACATCCAAGAATGATAATATAACAGCATGGAACTATCAAAAATTATAGATACATTGGAGACATATCAGCATCCTCGTCCTCGAGTAGGTAAATGCTGCCTAACATGTCATCTCATAGTCTTTTCTTTATAGCGTGGACATTTGGACTTTTAAATTGTTCAAAGCAATATCTAGTTTTGACATGACAATTTAGATACTCAAGCATACCAACAAGAAACCATGTCTTCCAAAATATCAACGCTAAAATAAGTCATCCCTAGCCCACTATGCTCAATCATTGATGCATTCATGAAACACACTCGCATATTAGCTACACCCAATGCTCAAGTATGATCATTGTGCCCCCTAGTTGGTGCTTTTATAAGAGAAGACGGAGACTCAAAATAAAAATTGCATAAAGTGAAAGAAAGGCCCTTCATAGAGGGAAGTAGGGATTTGTAGAGGTGCCAGAGCTCAAAGCGAAAATTGAGAGATAAAAACATTTTAGGAGGCATACTTTTCCCACCAACAAAAATGACTTAGAGTTCCCAACACTTCATGCTAGGTATATCATAGGCGGTTCCCAAAAAGAAAATAAAGTTTGTTCCTTTTTCAACCATACTTTCACTTTCCATGGCTAACCGTATCCACGGGTGCCTTCCATAGCAACACTTTCCAAGGAATTTATTATTTGACAACATAAAGTAAATTCATTTTTCATTTTGGGACTTGGCATCCCTAATACCTTTGCCTTACTCTCGTGCAATGACAAGTGAATAAACACTCATCGTGAGAATAACACATCTAGCATGGAAAATATTAGCCACCCCTCACCGCCTCGCGAGTGGTACGAGCACACAAAAGAGAAATTTATTTTGAAAATTAGAGACGACACATACAAATTTGCTTAGAACGGCAAAAGAATACCACATATAGGTAGGTATAGTGGACTCATGTGGCAAAACTAGTCTAAAGGATTTTGGATGCACAAGTAGTGATCATACTTAGTGCAAAATGAAGGCTAGCAAAAGATTGAGAAGCGACCAACCAAGAAACGAGTAATCTCATAAGCGAGCATTAAGCATAATTAACACCAAATAATGCACCACAAGTAGGATGTAATTCATTGCATGACTATTGACTTTCGTGCTTGCATAGGGAATCACAAACCTTAACACCAATATTCTTACTAAAGCATAATTATTCATCAACATGACTCACATATCACATCATCATATCTCAAAACTATTACTAAGAATCAAGTTTATTTTGTCCAATGATATTCATGAAAGTTGTTATTATATCCTTCTTGGATATCTATCACTTTGGGACTAATTTTCATGTGTTGCTTTTGATACGCTCAAACAAATATAAGTGAAGATCATGAGCATAATATTTATTTCTCTGAAATTAATTTAAGTGAAGCAAGAGAGAATTTCTTGAAAATTTTATTAACTCTCAAATAAATCTAAGTGAAGCAAGAGAGAATTTCTTCAAAAATACTAAAGCACACCGTGCTCAAAAAGATATAAGTGAAGCACTAGAGCAAATCCACAGCCTTTACCAAGACCTGAATTTAATTTCAGGAAAATTGTTAAAATTCACATCGAGGAAATACTCCACCTGCAGTTTCTATACTGGAAACAGAGATGTACCATTCGGTGGATAAAAGTTGGGGAGGAGAACTCTCAGTTTTTTCAAGCAATGGCGACTGAACGTTTCAGGAGGAACTCAATTTCCTCTCTGTAGAATGAAAATGGTGATGTTGTCTCTGATCACCAACAGATGGCTGGCATGTTATCGGGCACTTTCAAGGATAGAATGGGTGTCTCTGAGGGGACTGATATGAAGTTTGACCTAGCCTCATTGATTGACAAAGTGGATGATCTGGATAATTTGTCTGCTCCATTTTTTGAGGAGGAAATAAATGAGGTTCTTAAGTCTCTGCCTACTGATAGGGCCCCTGGCCCTGATGGTTTTACCGGTTTGTTTGTCAAACGGTGCTGGCACATCATGAAGGATGATTTTTTGCAGCTATTCCAAGATTTCTATGATGGAAAGGTCACTATTAGCATCATCAATGGGTCTTTAGTCACCTTAATTCCAAAGAAGCTATCACCTGAGAGTCCTAATGATTTTAGGCCTATTTCCTTGACAAATACTTATCTGAAGTTTCTGACTAAACTGCTGGCTAATAGATTGCAGAAGGTTATCCTAAAGTGCATTCATAAAAACCAATATGGGTTCCTTAAGTGCAGGTCTATCCAAGATTGTATTGCTTGGACTCTAGAATATATCCATCAGTGTCACAAGTCCAAGAAGCCTATCTTGATTCTTAAACTGGATTTTGCCAAAGCCTTTGATACTGTTGAGCATGACCTAATACTCAAACTCCTGCATCACAAAGGTTTTGATAGCAAGTGGATTGGTTGGATTAGAGAGCTTCTATCCTCTGGTACTTCTTCTGTCATTCTAAATGGTGTGCCTGGAAAACAATTTACCTGCAAAAGGGGAGTAAGGCGGGGTGACCCACTGTCACCCCTCTTGTTTGTTCTTGCAGCCGATCTGCTACAAACTTTGGTAAACAATATGCTCAGAAATGGAGTGATCTCCGTGCCTATTGAAACTCATGATCTTGATTTCCCTATAGTGCAATATGCCGACGACACTCTCCTCATTGTGCCTGCTGTGGATTCGCAACTATTAGCTCTCAAGGAGATGCTGCAAGATTTCCATGCCTCCATAGGTCTTAGGGTAAACTTCCATAAATCATGCATATTTCCTATTAATGTGGATGAGCAGAAACTGCCAAGTTAGCTTCTGTTTTTGGCTGCCAAGTTGGGACCCTTCCCTTTACCTACTTGGGGCTCCCTGTGGGAACAACTAAACCCAGAATCCAAGATTTATTTCCTATGGTTGATAGAGTTGAAAGAAGGTTGTCTGCCAGTTCCAGCCTTCTCAATCAGGGTGCTAGGTTGCAATTACTACAATTAGTGCTGCCCTCTTTGCCCATCTGTTTTCTTTGCAGTTTATGTTTGCCAGCTGGTATTATAAAGCAATTAGAAAGGATTATGAGGCAGTGCTTATGGAGAGGAAATTCTGATACTCCTAGGCAATCACTTGCAGCTTGGCCTCTTGTTTGCAGACCCAAAGATAAAGGTGGCATGGGGATAGTAAATCTAACCATCCAAAACAGAGCTCTCCTTTCCAAGTTTTATAACAAAGCAGATATCCCTTGGGTTTCTCTCATTTGGAATACCTACTATGATGGTGTTGTTCCTCATGGCACAGTTTTATGTGGTTCTTATTGGTGGAGAGACATACTGTCGGTGTCAAAACCGGCGGATCTCGGGTAGGGGGTCCCGAACTGTGCGTCTAGGCCGGATGGTAATAGGAGGCAAGGGACACGAAGTTTTACCCAGGTTCGGGCCCTCTTGATGGAGGTAAAACCCTACGTCCTGCTTGATTAATATTGAAGATATGGGTGTTACAAGAGTAGATCTACCACGAGACCAGAGAGGCTAAACCCTACAAGCCAGCCTATGGTATGATTGTATGTTGTGATTCTTGTCCTACGGACTAAAACCCTTCGGTTTATATAGACACCGGAGAGGGTTAGGGTTACACAAGGTTGGTTACAAAGGAGGAGATATCCATATACATATTGCCTAGCTTGCCTTCCACGCCAAGTAGAGTCCTATCCGGACACGAGACGAAGTCCTCAATCTTGTATCTTCATAGTCTAACAGTCCGTCCAATGGAGATAGTCCGTCTATCCGGAGACCCCCTAATCTAGGACTCCCTCAGTAGCCCCTGAACCAGGCTTCAATGACGATGAGTCCGGCGCGCAGTTGTCCTCGGCATTGCAAGGCGGGTTCTTTCTCCGAATACATCACAGAAGAATTTGAATACGAGGATAGTGTCCGACCCTGCAAAATAAGTCCCATATTTCACCGTAGAGAGAATAATGTTTTCGCAGATCTAATCCGCTAGCTTGTTTTGGCAACATGACGTTACGTCATGGCCCGGTGATTATTCGAACCGTTTCTTTTAACCAGCCCCGCACATAACGCGAGGCAGTTTTTCGACACGTCTTGTCAAAGCAGAGATCGTGTCCCCCTATTACGGGATTCTCATCAATACGGGCATGGGTAACCCAACTGCGCCATCAATTGCGGCGCTTGGGGGATAAGCGAGTTTTACCAAGAAAGTGGGGACGTTTAATTTTGTCCGCCCATATAAAGGGATAAGGATTCACCTTTCTATCCACGCCTTCTTCCTCCTCTGCTCATCCGCTCCCGCACACTCGAGCTCTAGCGCACAAGTCCTCACTTCCATCTCAACTTTCTCCAACCATGTCCGGAGCGGGAGGCAAGTGGATGGTCTCCTCCATCACGGAGGGAGACGTCAAGAAACTGAGGAGAGCCGGATACCTGCCCGACGATATCGCGCACCGGCTCCCAGATGAGGGACAGCTTATCCCCACCCTGAGCCCCATGAGAGGGTGGTATTCCTCACCCATTTCCTCCGCGGACTGGGATTCCCTCTCCATCCCTTTGTCCGGGGGCTCATGTTTTATTACGGCCTGGATTTCCATGATCTGGCCCCGAACTTCATCCTCAACATCTCGGCGTTCATCGTCGTGTGCGAGGCCTTCCTCCGCATCAAGCCCCACTTCGGCTTATGGCTGAAGACCTTCAATTTCAAGCCGAAGGTAGTGAGCGGCCACCAGGCGGAGTGCGGAGGCGCCATGGTGGGCAAGATGCCCAACATCACATGGCTCGAGGGCACCTTCGTGGATACCATAAAGGGGTGGCAATCGGGGTGGTTCTATATCACTGAGCCGCGCGACCCCGCATGGGTAGCGGCCCCCGAGTTCCGATCTGGCATCCCCATGTGGCTCACCTCCTGGAAAGAGAAGGGCCTGTCCTGGGGTAATTCAAAAGAGCTGACTGGACTCCAGTCATGTATTCAGAACATGGTGGATAAGAAGCTCAAGCTTGTCAACATAGTCCAGGTTATGCTCGTCCGCCGGATACTCCCGTGCCAACAACGGGAGTTTACCTTGTGGGAGTTCAATCTGGCGCAGCACCGAACTCTGAACAGGCTCTTCGACACAACTCATGAAGATGCCTAGAGGGTGATGTTCAAGGGCGCCGCGGTCCCTCCCCCCATTATTGAGGATCGCGGATTCAGCGCGAAGCGCCACGCCAGTGCGGTAAGTTGTTTTACCTTTCATAGGATACTTGTTTTCTATATAGATTGATTCTATGCGGGATCTAAACTCCTGTGCCGTTAACAAGACTGGCGAAAGATGGCCGGATAAATCGACTGTCCGACTCCCTTGCCCGAAGGCCCTGCAGACGCCCTTTTGGTGAAGATGTTGACTCCGCCCCCTTATAAGGTGCCGGAGAAGACCCAGAAGGCCAAGGGAGCTCGAAAGAGTTCCCGACGCCAGGCGTCGTCGGACTCACCGTCCGATGAGTCTGCGGCGCACTCTTCCCCCGAAGACAAGGAAGAGGAATAAGAGGCTCCCCCATCGACTGGGGGAGACAAGAAAAGGAAGGCTGCCCCAACTGGGGAGGCCGGAGGGTCCAAGAAGGGAAGGACGCTCCTTCCGGACAGCTCTACCGCCGCCGACGAAAGTGAAGACGAGTGGTTGCCCAGGGCCAAGCCCCAGGGGGGATCGTAAGTATTCGGATACCAAAGTAACCCATAGGATTCCTTTGTCGCATTGCTTTCCCTAACGCCGAACTCAATTGTGCAGGCCGCCCCGAGCCAATATCGAGGTATCCTCGGACGGCTCCCTAGGCTCATCGGACATGGATAGCGATCCAGTCCCGACCGCCACCTCCCCTCATCTAGCCGACGATGCCGAGGTGCTGTCTCAAGAGGAACCGGATTGAGGGGGACAGTCCCGGAGGCACCTCAAGGCGACCTTCCGGACTCCGGGAGCCGAGGGGACGGGGTCCCCGAGAGCTCCGAGTTCGGCCCTCAGCCGAACACCGCGCCGGACCCTCCAACGGCTCCGAGCTGGGGCAGGCGGTCCCCTTCAAAGGGGGGTGAGACGCCTGTGCCGGTGACCTCTGTCCATCCAGAGGCGTCGGACACTATGTTGGAAGCACTTCGCAGCGCTTCCATCGAGGAGGAGCACCGCACTATCATGAGTGTGGTGATCCAGAAGGTTCAGTCCACCAAGAGTGGATTGACTGAAGCTTGTACTAGCCTTCTAACAGGCTTCGAGGTAAGTGTTTTAAAATGTAGTAGAAATATTACCGCATAGACAGTAGCCCCTGATGCTTTGTTCGGTGTTCACAAAGAAAAGACGAACAAAGGATCAAATAATATCGCAGGAGTCTAATATAAGTATGTCAATATGCACATGCAGGCTTCGCTGCTGGCGTCCGCCACACTAACTGCGGAGGTCGCCGTACTGAAGGAGGCCCTCGAGGGGTCCCAGAAAGAGCTCGGCCTTTCTAAGAGGCAGCTCGAGGAGAACAAGGGTAAGTAATACCCCGTCTATAAATGAGAAAAAGGACGTGATTGCTAAATGACAGGATCATTGTATGTTTGCCAGGGGCCACGACCGAGGTGGCGACCCTGAAGCAAGCGCTGTCCCAGGCCGAAGAGAAGGCGGCCCAGGAGCGCACCGAGCGAGAGAGGCACAAGGCTCGGGTGGGCGAGGTGTAATAAGAGCTCCAGGCTCTCATGACGAAGCACGAGGTGTTGGAGCTTGACTTGAAGACGCGAGAGTCTGAGCTTGCCACGGCCCGTGAGAGCGTGAAGAGTGCCAAGGCCGAGGCCCAGAAGGCCCTTCAGGAGATCGACGCGATAAAGAAGATAGCGGCGGGTAAGGCTTTCTATATGCAAAGCAAGCATGTAAAAGTAAATTATCGATGACTTACCCGGATCCGGAGCTCTTCAGGAGCATTCGCAGATTTGCCCCGCAGTGTGTCCGATGCCGCACAATTTTACCAGGCCGAGGATGGTAGCTCGACGGAGAAGCTGTTCTGGTCTCAGTATGCTGAGGCCGAACATCCGGTGCCGATGAGTGACCAGCTGAAGCAGATGGCCGAGCTACATAAGGCGGTCGATCAGGCCATGAAGGGCTTCATAGTCCGGTTGTGGCCTGGCAATGCCCTTCCAAACAGCTTCTTTGGCATGGTGAGGTGGCTTGTGGATGCCTGCCCACGGCTGGAGGTCGTCAAGCGATCCGTCTGCATTGAAGGTGCACACCGGGCCTTCGCCCGTGTAAAAACGCAGTGGGTCAAGCCAGACGCCGTGAAGCTGATCAAGGAGGGGCCGCCGGAGGGCAAGGAGCACCGCCACCCTGAGATGTATTACGAGGGTGTTCTGCCGGGCGTCCGTCTTATCGTGGATGAGTGTTCGCAAAATGTAATATTTGAATGAGACTTGCTCGTTTTGTCCTGTGTGTGTGAAAACTTGTATCATATTCGCTATGCAAGGCTTGTGTGAATTTAAAATATTACCTTCTATTTGGCTGTTTATCCATCCTGAGAGATGGCTAGTCCTCGGCTTCTGCCCCCATGCCACGAGTGCCGGGGTGTTCGGGATAAACCTGAGCACTCTTGTTCCCATGTTTGGGTCCTTCGAGGGAGGTGCTCAGCACAACGAACAAGGCAACCGGACTAATAATGCTTTATCACTCTCACTTAGCCATAGAATTCTATAATTTTAAATTTTGGCGAAGCTCCTGGTATTCGGAGGGCCGAATTCGGGGCGCGATACACGCTTGTAAGCCGGACGGAGCCGGCCCCTCGCCCTAAGCGGCATAAGTCTTTAGGGACTCGAAAAACCTCGCCGAACAGCGACCAGTCTCTCGCCTTATCATGACAGTCAGTTTTAGCTTTCTCTACTGAGGTGCTCGGCCTGGCAGAACCGGGGCACAATCGCAGTAGTTCTCCTAGCGCTACCTTAGCCGATAGAGCGGAACGTAAGGTACCAAAACATAGGAGCCGGGCAAACCCAACATTTGACCAAAGACATGATTCGGAGCTGATGCATATAATGCTATAAGTTCGGGGTGCCGCACTTGTGAAAGTGTTCGCACTTTTCACACCATATTGTGGGTACGTAAGCCCCTGGTGCATTGGCCGTACCAGAGTGTACGGTTGCTAGGCGTCATTAATGAACACATAGATATGTATACATATAACAAAAATGCGATAATAGTCGTAATGTCATGCATTGCATAAAAAATTGCATTAAAGCAGAGTGATACAGATAGTGTAATAAGCAAAAGAGTAGGACTATGTCCCTTCCAAGGGCGAGCTGAGGAATGATATGAAATCTGTGATCCACCTGGGAATTCCGTAGTTGTCTGCCTCCTTGGTTGCTGTATCATGTGTTCGGCAGTAGAGCGGCCGGACAGTGTTTCCAGAGATTAAAGTCCTGAAAGAAGAAGAAAAATAATCAAACGGGAAGCCCCTAGTGCGGTTTAGGACGCGTTTTGGGGCGTGCCACAGTTGTGCCCCCCTCCCCACCTGTGCCCATGGTATTTTTAATGCGTAATTATGTGCGCGCGACACGAATATCGCCGTTGGGCTGGGGTTGGGGTGGCTGCCGTATTGCTACGCGAGCTCAGATCGCGCCAGGCGGTCTATTTGCCGATTGCCCCGAGCGCGCTTGAAGGTGTCCGGGCTTTGAAACGCCGAACTGGTAGATTGCCTTGAGAGGCTGCTTTGCGCTTCTGCTGCAAGGGCTGCGGTGTGCTCCTCTGTTCAGAGAGAGCGCTCTGTGTTTCCATTGACGGTAATAACTCCGCGAGGTCCTGGCATCTTGAGCTTGAGGTATGCATAATGTGGTACCGCATTGAATCTAGCAAAGGCGGTTCGTTCGAGCAGCGCGTGATAACCACTGCGGAATGGAACTATGTCGAAGATTAACTCTTCGCTTCGGAAGTTATTCGGAGATCCGAAGACCACTTCCAGTGTAATTGAGCCTGTGCAGTGGGCCTCTACGCCTGGAATGACGCCCTTAAAGGTCGTCATTATGGGTTTGATCCTTGAGGGGTCTATACCCATTTTGCGCATTGTGTCCTGATAAAGCATGTTCAGGCTGCTACCGCCGTCCATAAGGACTCGAGTGAGGTGAAATCCGTCGATGATTGGGTCTAGGACCAGTGCGGCGAATCCGCCGTGACGGATACTAGTGGGGTGGTCCCTGCGATCGAAGGTGATCGGACAGGAGGACCAAGGGTTGAACTTTGGGGCGACTGGCTCCAACGCATATACGTCCCTGAGCGCACACTTCCGCTCCCTCTTGGGGAAGTGGGTTGCGTATATCATGTTCACCGTCCGCACTTGCGGGGGAAACCTCTTCTGTCCTCCAGTGTGCGGCTGCCGGGGTTCTTCCTCGTCATTGCTATGCGGCCCCTTGTCCTTGTTTTCGGCAATTAACTTGCCGGCAAGCTTGAACACCCAACAATCCCTGTTGGTGTGATTGGCTGGCTTGCCTGGGGTGCCGTGTATTTGACACGAGCGATCGAGTATACGGTCCAAGCTGGACGGACCCGGCGTACTTTGCTTGAATGGCTTTTTCCGCTGACCGGGTTTAGAGCCTTTGAATCTGGCATTGACTTCCATATCCTCAGTACTTTCGCCGTTAATGCGGCGCTTATGCTTATTGCGACGTGACCTGCTATTGCCGTCATTGGTATCTGAGGTACCATGGTTCTTTGATATGTTGTTACTGCGAGCCAACCAGCTGTCTTCTCCCACACAAAAGTGGGTCATGAGCGTCGTGAGGGCTGCCATAGATTTCGGCTTTTCCTGACCAAGGTGCCGGGCTAGCCACTCGTCTCAGATGTTGTGCTTGAAAGCCGCTAAGGCCTCTGCATCCAGATAGTCAACGATTTGATTTTTCTTTGTAAAGAACCGAGTCCTAAATTGCCTGGCCGACTCTTCTGGCTGCTGAATTATGTGGCTCAAGTCATCGGCGTCTGGTGGTCGCACATAAGTGCCCTGAAAGTTGTCGAGGAATGCGGCTTCCAGATCTTCCCAATAGCTAATGGAGTCCGCTGGCAAGCTATTAAGCCAATGCCGCGCTGGTCCTTTGAGTTTTAGTGGGAGGTATTTGATGGCATGTAAGTCATCACCGCGGGCCATGTGGATGTGGAGGAGGAAGTCCTCAATCCATACTGCGGGATCTGTTGTGCCGTCGTATGATTTAATGTTTACAGGTTTGAAACCTTCTGGGAATTGATGTTCCATTACTTTGTCTGTGAAGCATGAGGGGTGTGCGGCGCCTCTGTATTGGGCTATATCGCGACGCAGCTCATATGGGTCCTGCCCGCTGTGTTCGGCCCGGCCGGATTTGCTTTTACTGTATCCGGCATGACGTTTACCGTCTCGTAGAGTGGTGCACCCTCGTGATCCGTAGATCGATCTTGAATGCTTTGCTTTGTCCTCCAGTATGTCTCGCAGGTCTGGCGTATCTCCCCATGCCTTTTTATTTGGATGGCGTTGGGGTGGAGGCTGAGCTTTTGGCTGGAATGCCTCTCCATCGCAGCCACGAGGTGGCCGATCAGCCGTATCATACGCTTCTTCCTCCAGTCGGGGTAGTAACCTGCGCCTTGGGTAACTCTTGGAGGGACGATCGAGTTTATATTCCTCGGCCGCGAGGACTTCAGTCCATTTGTCAGCTAGCAGGTCTTGATCAGCTTGAAGCTGCTGCTGCTTTTTCTTCAGGCTATTTGCTGTGGCCATAAGCCTGTGTTTGAAGCGCTCTTGTTCGACGGGATCCTTTGGTACGGCGAATTCATCATCGTCGAGGCTTGCCTCGTCTTCGGAGGGGGGCATGTAATTGTCATCCTCCTCCTCTCCGCCAGCCGCTCTCTCAGGAGAGCTGGCTCTTTCATCCTCCTTATCTAACTCTTGCTGGAGGGGATTTTTGTTGTCTTCGGCGCTATCCGGAGTGTTATTATCTCCTGTGCCGGTATCACCACTTTTGCTTTGGCGGGACTTAGAGTGGCGCCGCTGACGTCGGCGCTTGGGTTGCTTCTTGGAGGGGTCATCCTCCGCTATCTCGTCGCCGTTGCCTTCATTGGGTGTATCCACCATGTATATGTCATACGACGAGGTGGCTTTCCAGTGCCCTATAGGTGCTGGTTCATGTTCGTCTCCTACATCGTCGTCCATACCGTCGATGTCTTCGGAGTCGAAGTCGAGCATGTCGGTTAAATCATCGACAGTGGCTACAAAGTGGGTGGTGGGTGGGCGTCAAATTTTTTCGTCGTCCGCATCCCAGTCCTGTTGGCCATAATCTGGCCAGGGCTCTCCTGACAAAGAGAGAGACCTTAGTGAATTCATAATCTCACCGAAGGGCGAGTGCTGAAAGATATCCGCAGCGGTGAATTCCATGATCGGCGCCCAATCGGATTTGATTGGCAGGGGCGCGGATGGTTCGGGGTCCGGAGGAGAGTCCGACACCTTGGAGTCACGGGCTGCGTAGAGGATTATGCTGGTGTTTGGCTCGATCGCCGTCGAGACTGCAGCCCCTGAGGTGGTGTCTAGCCACCCTTCCTCGATTGGCGCAGCTGGCTCCGAGCTAAGGGTCGGAGCTAATGCGGGTGCGGCCTCTGGGGTACCGTCCGATGGCAGAGCTAGGTCATACCCATCGTGACAGTGCGGCGTGCCCGGCTGTGGCTCGAATCCGTCGAAGATCAAGTCCCCACGGATGTTGGCTGTGTAATTCAAACTTCCAAATCTGACCTGATGGCCACGGGCGTAGCTTTCAATATGCTCCAGATGGCCAAGCGAATTAGCCCGCAGTGCAAAGCCGCCGAATATGAAGATCTGTCCGAGGAGAAAAGTCTCACCCTGGACCGCATCGCTATCGATGATAGTAGGAGCCATCAAGCCTAACAGCAACGACATAGAGGAACTCTCAATGAAAGCACCAATGTCGGTGTCAAAACCGGCGGATCTCGGGTAGGGGGTCCCGAACTGTGTGTCTAGGCCGGATGGTAATAGGAGGCAAGGGACATGAAGTTTTACCCAGGTTCGGGCCCTCTTGATGGAGGTAAAACCCTACGTCCTGCTTGATTAATATTGAAGATATGGGTGTTACAAGAGTAGATCTACCACGAGATCAGAGAGGCTAAACCCTACAAGCTAGCCTACGGTATGATTGTATGTTGTGATTCTTGTCCTACGGACTAAAACCCTTCGGTTTATATAGACACCGGAGAGGGTTAGGGTTACACAAGGTCGGTTACAAAGGAGGAGATATCCATATACATATTGCCTAGCTTGCCTTCCACGCCAAGTAGAGTCCCATCCGGACACGAGATAAAGTCTTCAATCTTGTATCTTCATAGTCTAACAGTCCGGCCAATGGAGATAGTCCGGTTGTCCGGAGACCCCCTAATCCAGGACTCCCTCACATACTCAAGCTCAATGAAGTTTTCAGACTTCATTCTGAGGTTACCATCAACATGGGGGACTCTGTTCTTTTTTGGTTTGATGCTTGGGTGTTCCTAGGCTCATATGTTCCCCTCAGAGAGAGATTTCCTAGGTTGTTCTCTTTTGCCATTGATGACAAGGTGTCTGTACAAGAGGTGATAAACACAACTGATATGTGTGAACTATTTCATCTGCCCTTGTCACTAGAAGCAATGGATGAGATGATCACTGTCCAGTCTGGACTCCTTGGCCTTCATGCTGATGAAGGGATTCCTGATTCGTGGTCCTGGACACCTGGCAAAGGTATTTTCTCTGCCAAAAGTTATTATATAGTGATGCATGCTCATATGGCCACTGATACTCCAGCCAAATGGATTTGGGAAAGTAAGGCGACAATGAAGATAAAGGTGTTTGCCTGGTTGATGTTAAATGATAGGCTCAATACCAGAGATATGCTGGTGAGGAGGCACTGGTGATCACCTCAGGATGACAACACATGCCCATTATGCTTTGCCCATGCTCATGAGGATAGAGATCATCTTTTCTTCACATGTCAATTCAGCACAACAGTATGGAACTACTTGAACATCCAATGGTTAGCTGGTTTAACCCCAGCTCAGTGTTTACTTGCTGCAAGGAAGAGCTTTGGGCAACCTTTCTTTCAGGGAGGTCGCTTATCTAGTAGCTTGGAATATTTGGCTCATCAGAAATGGTAGAATTTTCATATATGAAAGGCCAAATTTTGCTGCTTCGAAGAGAAACTTCACTCATGATGTTACTCTGCACTCTCATATATTCAAGCCTAGTCTAAAGCCATTGCTGTTAGCTTGGGTCAATTCATTGCCCTAGTTGGTTGTATGCATCCATGTAGATATTTCTGTAATTGTGTAAATAACTCAATAGGTAAGTAGTCCTCTACCTCTATAGTTAGCTTTCTTTTCAAAACCTCTTTGTTTGTTTGGTGGTTGAGTTTTAATAAAGTGCCGTGGGGCTGTTGCTCACAGTTTTCCAATCAAAAAAAGTAAGTGAAGCATAGAGAGAAATTCTAACAAGTCATGGCATAATTTTGGCTCTCTCAAATAGGTGTGTCCAGCAAGGTATCGAGACTAAAAACACAAAGCAAAACAAGCAAAGACTCATATCATACAAGACGCTACAAGCAAAACACATAGTATGTGACGAATAAAAATATAGCTTCGAGTAAAATACCGATGGTCGTTAGAAGAAAGAGGGGATGCCACTCGGGGCATCCCCAAGCTTAGGTTCTTCTTACTCCTTATTCCTTCATCCATCGTAAGATAACCCAAAACTTGAAAACTTCAATCACACAAAACTCAACAAAACCTTCGTGAGATCCGTTAGTATAAGAAAACAAATCACTACTATATGTCCTGTTGCAAAACAATTCATATTTTATTCTTCCATTATATATACTGTATTCCAACTTTTATATGGCAAAAACTCATAAAAGAAAACCATAGAATCATCAAAACAAGCACACAACGCAAGGAAAACAGAATCTGTCAAAAACAGAACAGTTTGTAGAAATCTGGATATTTTGAATACTTCTGTAACTCCAAATACTCTAAAAAAATTAGGACGGCCTGAGCAATTTGTATATTAATCTTCTGCAAAAATAATTGGTATTTTATCGCTCTATGGTTACAAATGAGAATTGTTTTCGTGAGCATGGAAGTTTGTATTTTTCAGCAAGATCAAACAACTATCACCCAAGAAAATCCTAAAGGCTTTACTTGGCACGAACACTAATTAAAACATAAAAAACACAATCATAACTGTACCATAATTGTGCTAACACTCAAAATAGGAAGAAAAAGACTGAAATAAATTTTATTCATTGGGTTGCCTCCCAACAAGCGCTATTGTTTCACCCCCTTAGCTAGGCATAAGGCAAGGATCTAAGTTTTGTCATCCGTAGTTTTGGAAACTTTTGTAGGAGTTTTCTCAAACCCGGGAGGCTCTTTGTGCTTCCCTAAATTCTCAGGAAAAGAAACCATCTTTAGATCCAAAATATCCAATCTCTTGTTGCAGAGAGTAATCAAGGTATTCATGCGATTGATACTACCATTGAGATGTTTGAGAGGTTCATTATATTTTTGTAATTCAACCATATGTTTATGCAAATCACCAAGTTTATCTAATATTTGAACTCCCTCTGGGGTGAAACAAAACCCCTTCTTTTGAGGTGGAACCCCCAAAATTCCTTCTAAAATTTCATAGGCTCGATAAAATTCCCTTTAGCGGCAAAATCCAGGAGTTGTCTATGATGCAAAGCCAATCCTATATAAAAATTACGAAGCAAGATCTTAGCATCCCCCTTTAAATTGCAGATACAATAAGTTTCCATAAGCCTATACCAAGCATCTTTCAAATTTTCTCCTTGTCGTTGCTTGAAGTATAAAACTTCAAAATCTGGTGACGAAGGAGGAGTAGACACGCTAGCCATCAGGACTAGAAAGCAAGAAAACGGCGAACGAAAAAGAGGGCGAATAAAACGACAATTTTTTGTGAGGTGGGGGAGAGGAAAGCAAGAGGAAAATGGAAAATAATGTAAATTGTGAGGAGATGAGAATTGTGATTAGGAACCTGGTAGATGTAGATGGTCCTCCCCAGCAACGGCGCCAGAAATTCCTTTTGATGTCTGCTAGAACTACATCGGTATTTACCCAAAGAGGAAGGGATGGTGCAGCACAGCAACGGTAGATATTTCCCTCAGTGATGAGACCAAGGTTATCAAACCAGTAGGAGAAGCAAGCAACACTACATAAACAACACCTACACACAAATAACAAATACTCGCAACCCAACGCGTTAAAGGGGTTGTCAGTCCCTTTCGGGTAACGATGCCACAAATTGGTAAACGGGCGTGAGATGGTTGTAATAATTGATAGATCAAATGTCAAATAAAATAAATTGCAGCAAGGTATTTTTGTATTTTTGGGTTTAATAGATCTGAAAATAAAAGGCAAATAAAATAGATCGCAAAAGCAAATAATATGAGAAAGAGACCCGGGGGCCGTAGGTTTCACTAGTGGCTTCTCTTGAGAAAAAAATAGCAAACGGTGGGTGAACAAATTACTGTTAGGAAATTGATAGAACTTCAAATAATCATCACGATATCTAGGCAATGATCATTATATAGGCATCACATCCAAGATTAGTAGACCGACTCCTGCCTGCATCTACTACTATTACTCCACACATCAACCGCTATCCAGCATGCATCTAGTGTATTAAGTTCATGGAGAAACGGAGTAATGCAATAAGAACGATGACACGATGTAGACAAGATCTATTTATGTAGAAATAGACCCCATCGTTTTATCCTTAGCAGCAACGATGCATACGTATCAGTTCCCCTTCTGTCACTGGGATCAAGCACCGTAAGATCGAACCCACTACAAAGCACCTCTTCCCATTGCAAGATAAATAGATCAAGTTGGCCAAACAAAACCCAAATATCAGAGAAGAAATATGAGGCTATAAGCAATCATGCATATAAGAGATCAAAGAAACTCAAATAACTTTCATGGATAAAAAGAGATAGATCTGATCATAAACTCAAAGTTCATCGGATCCCAACAAACACACCGCAAAAGAGTTACATCATATGGATCTCCAAGTGACCATTGTATTGAGAATCAAACGAGAGAGAGGAAGCCATATAGCTACTAACTACGGACCCGAAGGTCTACAAAAGACTACTCACGCATCATCGGAGAGGCACCAATGGAAGTGGTGAACCCCTCCGTGATGGTGTCTAGATTGGATCTGGTGGTTCTGGACTCTGCGGTGGCTGGAATTGATTTTTGTCGACTCCTCTAGGGTTTTTGGAATATTGGGGTATTTATAGAGCAAAGAGGCAGTCCGGGGGGCACCCGAGGTGGGCACAAGGCCCAGGCGCGCCCTGGTGGGTTGTGCTCCCCTCGAAGCACCCCCGAGGCGCTTCTCCGGCCCATTGGATGTCTTCTGATCCAAAACAATCCACAAAAAGTTTCATTGCATTTGGACTCTGTTTGATTGATTACCTGCGATGTAAAATACATGCAAAAAACAGCAACTAGCACTTGGCACTATGTAAATAGGTTAGTACAAAAAATGATATAAAATGACTATAAAATAATTATAAAATATCCAAGAATGATAATATAACAGCATGGAACAATCAAAAATTATAGATAGGTTGGCGACGTATCAGTGTCCCAGTGGTTCCAAGCTGTCGATCATGCTATCCGTGCTCCATGCCACATACCTAAGAGCAACTCACAGTCTCATCTTATCTGCGATTACTATAATGCATACGAAGCACACTCTATATGAATTTGTAGGCCGCCAAGGCAAAATATAAACTCAAAATGATCATAAAGGGTGCTTCATTTTTTATGTGAGACATTTTTATTAGTGGCTAGAAGACATCTTCCTTCCCAAGATTTCAACATGGATTTACAAAATAATTTCAATTAGGATTAACTAGGATTTTCATCGCAAAAAAGGATTGACCAGGATTTGAACAATCCTAAAACTATGATTCTCTACTAGTTGAACTACGGGCTCTTCCTCCTCTTGAAAGTGACTCGTAGGCGGGGACGCTTTGCCAATCATGACTTCCCTGGCCACACGGTCGATGAAACACATGTGCGTCTTGGATGCGGGATAAGATCATTGTTGGGGAACACTGCATGGAAAACATAAAAATTTCTATGCACACACAATTATCTATCCATGGAGATGCATAGCAACGAGGGGGAGACTGTGTCTACGTACCCTCGTAGACCATAAGCGAAAGTGTTTCAAAACATGGTTGATGTAGTCAAAATTCTTCGCGCTTCAACCGATCAAGTACCGAACGCACGACACCTCCACATTCTGCACACGTTCAGCTCGGTGACGTCCCTCGCCTTCTTGATCCAGCAAGATGTCGAGGTAGTAGATGAGTTACGTCAGCACGACAGCATGGTGAAGGTGATGGTGATGTGATCTTCGCAGTGCTTATCCTAAGCACTACGAAAATATGACCGGGGGTGTAAACGGTGGAGGGGGGCGCCGTGCACAGCTAGGCAATTATCTGGGGTGTGCTAGGCGCCCCCCTCCCACATATATATAGGTGGGAGGAGAGGGGAGGCTGCCAGGAGGCACCCTAAGTAGGCCGATTCCTACTTCGGGTCCTCCCCTTGGCCGCCCCCCTGCCATGTTTGTCGGAGGGGGAAGGAAACATGGGGGAGAGGGAAGGAAGGGGAATCCTATTCGTCTCTTTCCTTTCCCTTCCCCTCTTTCCTTCTCCTCCTAGGCCGGCCCATATGGGGGACGCACCAGCCCCTTGTGGCTGGTGTGTTTCCCCTCTTGGCCCATAAGGCCCATATCATTTGTCGGGGGTGCCCGGAACCCCTTCCGGTGACCCGATAAGTACCCGGTACCCCCGAAACACTTCGGGTGTCCGAATACCATCGTCCTATATATCAATCTTTACCTCTCGACCATTTAGAGACTCCTCATCATGTCCGTGATCTCATCCAAGACTTCGAACAACATTCAGTCACCAAATCACATAACTCATATAATATTATATCGTCATCGAACGTTAAGTGTGCGGACCCTATGGGTTCCAGAACTATGTAGACATGACCGAGACACCTCTCCCGGTCAATAACCAATAGCGGAACCTAGATTCCCATATTGGCTCCTACATATTCTACGAAGATCTTTATCGGTCGAACCGTTATGACAACATACGTAATTCCCTTTGTCTATCGGTATGTTACTTGCCCGAGATTCGATCGTCGATATCTTCATACCTAGTTCAATCTCGTTGTCGACAAGTCTCTTTACTCGTTCCATAATACATCACCTCATGACTAACTCCTTAGTCGTTTGCTTGCAAGCTTATGATGTGTATTACCGAGAGGGCCCAGAGATACCTATCCGATACTCAGAGTGACAAATGCTAATCTTGATCTATGCCAACTCAACAAACACCTTTGGAGATACCTGTAGATCATATTTATAATCACCCAGTTACGTTGTGACATTTGATAGCACACAAGGAATTCCTCCGGTATCCGGGAGTTGCATAATCTCATAGTCGAAGGAATATGTATTCGACATAAAGAAAGCAATAGCAATAAACTGAATGATCATTATGCTAAGCTAACGGATGGGTCTTGTCCATCATATCATTCTCCTAATGATGTGATCCCGTTATCAAATGACAACTCATGTCTATGGTTAGGAAACCTTAATCATCTTTGATCAACGAGCTAGTCTAGTAGAGGCTCACTAGGGACATTGTGTTTGTTTATGTATTCACACATGTATTCAGGTTTCCGATCAATACAATTCTAGCATGAATAATAAACCTTTATCATGAATAAGGAGATATAAAATAACAACTTTATTATTGCCTCTAGGGCATATTTCCTTCAGTCTTCCACTTGCACTAGAGTCAATAATCTAGATCACATCTCCATGTGATTAACACCCATAGTTCACATCGCCATGTGACTAACACCCAAAGAGTTTACTAGAATCAATAATCTTGTTCACATCTCCATGTGATTAACACCCAAAGAGTACTAAGGTATTATCATGTTTTTCTTGTGAGAGAGGTTTAGTCAACGGGTCTGCCATTCAGATCCGTATGTATTTTGCAAGTTTCTATGTCTTCAATGCTCTGCATGGAGCTACTCTAGCTAATTGCTCCTACTTTCAATATGTATCCAGATTGAGACTCAGAGTCATCTGAATTGGTGTTTAAAGCTTGAATCGATGTAACTCTTTACAATGAACTCTTTATCACCTCCATATCCGAGAAACATTTCCTTAGTCCTCTTTAGGTACCTAACTATAATATTGACCGCTTTCCAGTGATCTACTCCTAGATCACTACTGTACCCCCTTGCCAAACTCATGGCAAGGCACACAACAGGTCTGGTACACAGCATGGCATACTTTATAGAACCTATGGCTGAGGCATAGGGAGTGACTTTCATTCTCTCTCTATCTTCTGTCGTGGTCGGGTTTTGAGTCTTACTCAACTTCACACCTTGTAACACAGGCAAGAACTCTTTCTTGGACTGATCCATTTTTGAACTTCTTCAAAACTTTATCAAGGTTTGTGCTTTGTGAAAGTCCCATCAAGCGTCTTGATCTATCCCTATAGATATTGATGCCCAATATATAAGCATCTTCACCAAGGTCTTTTATTGAAAAATTCTTATTCAAGTATCCTTTTATGCTATCCAGAAATTCTATATCATTTCCAATCAACAATATGTCATCCATATATAATATTAGAAATGCTACAAAGCTCCCACTCACTTTCTTGTAAATACAGGCTTCACCGTAAGTCTGTATAAAACCATATGCTTTGATCACCTCATCAAAGCGTACATTCCAACTCCGAGATGCTTGCACCAGTCCATGGATGGATCGCTGGAGCTTGCACACTTTGTTAGCACCTTTAGGATCGACAAAACCTTCTGGTTGCATCATATACAACTCTTCTTTAAGAAATCCATTAAGGAATGCAGTTTTGACATCCATTTGCCAAATTTCATAATTATAAAATGCAGCATCACTACGGGTGAGAAGGTCTCATCATAGTCAACCCCTTGAACTTGTTAAAAACCTTCTGCGACAAGTCGAGCTTTGTAGATGGTGGCATTACCATCAGCGTTTGTATTCTTCTTGAAGATCCATTTATTCTCAACGGCTTGCCGATCATCGGGCAAGTCCACCAAAGTCCACACTTTGTTTTCATACATGGATCCTATCTCAGATTTCATGGACTCAAGCCATTTATCGGAATCTGGGCTCATCATAGCATCTTCATTGTTCATAGGTTCGTCATGGTCTAGTAACATGACTTCCAGGACAGTATTACCGTACCACTCTGGCGCGGAACGTGCTTTGTTCGATCTATGAGGTCCAGTAGTAACTTGATCTGAAGTTTCATGATCATCATCATTAACTTCCTCTCTAGTTGGTGTAGGCATCACGGGAACAGATTTCTCTGATGTGCTACTTTCCAAATTGAAAGAACGTACAATTACCTCATCTAGTTCTACTTTCTCCCACTCACTTCTTTCGAGAGAAACTCCTTCTCTAGAAATGTTCCATTTTTGGCAATGAAGATCTTGCCTTCAGATCTATGGTAGAAGGTGTACCAATTGTTTCCTTAGGGTATCCTATGAAGACACACTTCTCCGATTTGGGTTCGAGCTTATCAGGGTGAAGCCTTTTGACATAAGTGTTGTGATGTCTACTAAACAACCTTCTTCTTGTAGACGTTGTTGGGCCTCCAAGTGCAGAAGTTTGTAGGACAGTAGCAAATTTCCCTCAAGTGGATGACCTAAGGTTTATCAATCCGTAGGAGGCGTAGGATGAAGATGGTCACTCTCAAGCAACCCTGCAACCAAATAATAAAGAGTCTCTTGTGTCCCCAACACACCCAATACAATGGTAAATTGTACAGGTGCACTAGTTCGGCGAAGAGATGGTGATACAAGTGGTATATGGATGGCAGATAATAGTTTTTGTAATCTGAAAATATAAAAACAGCAAGGTAACGAATGATAAAAGTGAGCATAAACGGTATTGCAATGATAGGAAACAAGGCCTAGGGTTCATACTTTCGCTAGTGTAAGTTCCCTCAACAATACTAACATAATTGGATCACATAACTATCCCTCAACATGCAAAAAAGAGTCACTCCAAAGTCACTAATAGCGGAGAACAAACGAAGAGATTGTGGTAGGGTACGAAACCACCTCAAAGTTATTCTTTCCAATCAATCCGTTGGGCTATTCCTATAAGTGTCACAAACAGCACTAGAGTTCGTACTAGAATAACACCTTAAGACACAAATCAACTAAAACCCTAATGTCACCTAGATACTCCAATGTCACCTCAAGTATCCGTGGGTATGATTATACGATATGCATCACACAATCTCATATTCATCTATTCAACCAACACATAGAACCTCAAAGAGTGCCCCAAAGTTCCTACCGGAGAATCACGATGAAAACATGTGCCAACCCCTATGCATAGGTTCGTGGGCGGAACCCGCAAGTTGATCACCAAAACATACATCAAGTGAATCATGTGGTATCCCATTGTCACCACAGATACGCACGGCAAGACATACATCAAGTGTTCTCAAATCTTTAAAGACTCAATCTGATAAGATACTTCAAAGGGGAAACTCAATTCATTACAAGAGAGTAGAGAGGGGAAGAAACATCATAGGATCCAAATATAATAGCAAAGCTCACGATACATCAAGATCGTATAACCTCAAGAACATGAGAGAGAGAGAGAGAGATCAAACACATAGCTACTGGTACATACCCTCAGCTCCAAGGGAGAACTACTCCCTCCTCGTCATGGAGAGCACCGGGATGATGAAGATGGCCATCGGAGAGGGATTCCCCCTCCGACAGGGTGCCGGAACGGGTCTAGATTGGCTTTCGGTGGCTACGGAGGCTTCTGGCGGCGGAACTCCCATTCTATCGCGCTCTTTGATGTTTTTAGGGTATATGGAGATATATAGGCGGAAGAAGTACATCAGGGGGGCCACGAGGGGCCCACGAGGGTGGAGGGCGCGCCGAGGGGGGTGGGCGTGCCCCCCTACCTCGTGGCCTCCTCGAAGCTTCCCTTACGTGCACTTCAAGTCTTCTGGGCTTCTTTCCTTCCAAAAATGGGTTCCGTGAAGTTTCAGGTCAATTGGACTCCGTTTGGTTTTCCTTTTCTTCGAAACCCTAAGACAAGGTAAAAACAGAAACTGGCACTGGGCTCTGGGTTAATAGGTTAGTCCCAAAAATGATATAAAAGTGTATAATAAAGCCCATAAACATCCAAAACAGTAGATAATATAGCATGGAGCAATCAAAAATTATAGATACGTTGGAGACGTATCAACATCCCCAAGCTTAATTCCTGCTCGTCCTCGAGTAGGTAAATGATAAAAATAGAATTTTTGATGCGGAGTGCTACTTGGCATAATTTCAATGTAATTCTTCTTAATTGTGGCATGAATATTCAAATCCGAAAGATTCAAGACAAAAGTTCATATTGACATAAAAATGATAATACTTCAAGCATACTCACTAAGCAATTATGTCTTCTCAAAATAACATCGCCAAAGAAAGTTCATCCCTACAAAATCATATAGTTTAGTCATGTTTCATTTTCGCCACACAAGAATGCTCTCATCATGCACAACCCCGATGACAAGCCAAGCAATTGTTTCATACTTTAGTAATCTCAAACCTATAAACTTTCACACAATATATGAGCGCGAGCCATGGACATAGCACTATGGGTGGAATAGAATATAATGAGGTGTTATGTGGAGAAGACAAAAAGGAGAAAGTCTCACATCAACGAGGCTAATCAATGGGCTATGGACATGCCCATCGATTGATGTTAATGCAAGGATTAGGGATTTCCATGCAACGGATGCACTAGAGCTATAAATGTATGAAAGATCAACAAAAGAAACTAAGTGGGTGTGCATCCAACTTGCTTGCTCACGAAGACCTATGGCACTTGAGGAGGCCCATTGTTGGAATATACAAGCCAAGTTCTATAATGAAAAATTCCCACTAGTATATGGAAGTGACAAAACAAGAGACTCTCTATCATGAAGATTATGGTGCTACTTTGAAGCACAAGTGTGGCAAAGGATAGTAGCATTATCCCTTCTCTCTTTTTCTCTCATTTTTCTTTTTTTTTCTTTTTTGGGCCTTCTCTTTTTATGGCCTTTCTCTCTTTTTTT